>NW_013525473.1:2258550-2287915 GCF_000836215.1 Papilio polytes
AAATAAATTAATACAAGAACTAACGCAATAAAATTTTCATTAAACACCACCTGAATAATGTCCACAATTTTAAGGCTCATATTGGTGTTTTTTTTTATGTAGCAGCAACTCTATAAAAAATACGTACCTTTGTTTTTCTCGATTAGGTTTTTTGAGTGGGTTATGTAAATAAAATCACGTTAGTGTAATGATTGTAGAGCTTTTATTTGTCAAAATTGTATTTTTACAGCTATGATATGCTTATATTTGTTTCAAAAGTTACAATGATCAACAGCTATGGATCTTTACAAACTGTTGCACAATTGACGAACTTTACACTGATTTGATCCACGATCATTATCTGATATAGGTACTGCATCTAACATTCAACAAAACCGTAACGCTCTCCGTCACAACAATATGACCTATTAATAATGTTAAGGCAAAACAGATTTATCTAATCTAAAATGTCAACAACGAATGTTAAATGAAACAGCTTAAGGGAAATAATATCACCGACTTTTCAGCGGTGGACGATGGTAGCTAAGCTCTATAAATAAAGTGGGCCTACGTTATTTGAACTTGTGCTAAAATTTATTATAAAACATAATACACAAATAAGAATACGTCACTTTAATTTAGAAAATAATATTTCACGAAATCATAATCCAACAATTTACTGACACATTCGACGTATGCGATCTGAGTTGTATATTATGCCGATACGAATGATAGATCGAGAAGTTTAAATCTAAATAAATTATAATAAACAAATTACAATTAATAAACAAATTGTACCAACATACAATAATTAATACACCTACAGGAACTTAGAAAAATTGCAATATAAGTTCTATATTTAGGTATGCCACTTAAAAACATAGTAAGAAAATCACAAAGAACCAGAGTTCGCTTTCGCGATTTGGCTCCCTACGCCATCTCGTGGGTGAAACTTAACAATACTATCTAAGACTATACAAAAAGTCTATTGTCCTATGATTGGTCATGAAAATAAGTTAACTGGTTTGTTTGTTAACCACACTTTTACACAAGTTTGGAATGCGCAAGCTGCGAAGAGGCGCTTGATTTGGGAACATCGGGCTGTCGGTACTGGTCATTCAAATTAAAATGGAGCGCCCCATCATTTTATTACAACAAATCGATTAAATCCAGCTATTTCCAGACACCATATCAGAAAGAATTTTTTGCAACTTTTTAGCCAAAAGCATTCAAACAAATTGATTGCATGTCATATGGGTTGTAATTTTTGTGGTGTGAGTAAAAAAGTTGGTGGGACCCAACATTTTAATTTTGAAGACCTCCACAATGATTGAAAACAATTTAAACACCAAAACAAAGCAAGTCACATATCATAACGCAACTTACAATTTTCACCATAAAATTGCATTTTTGCCGCTAAAAGATCAACCCTACATAAACTATGTATATTTCGTGAATTTGCAGCCTTTATATAAGTCTTGTACAGGCAAGAGGCACTCTAAATATAAAACTGTGGTCACAATTTAAGATATAAAAACGAATCTAGTCTTAACTATTTCAACTCATCAAATATTTCGTGCTAATTTTTCTCCTTATATTTTATCATGCTCAGTAGATATCTGAAAAAAATATATCTACAATAATTTGATATATATATTTTATTTTATCTTTTTTATAGATAGATCTATTTTTGTGCTAATGGCGTGTCAACTTCGCAGGGACGTGGCAACAAGTAGAAAAATGTTAAAATTTGAATAACTGCACTTAGGGTTGATATAACACTATTGCTGTTGTACGTCTCAGTACAATTAACTAACGACTCCCCTCTCCACCTACATATATACATGTCCATACATAGAAATATAATTATAACAATATCATTATTTAATCAATAAATAGTACCTCTGAAAGTTTAGGAAACGAAATATTTTAAACTGCATTCTGTTCTATTATAAAAAACTATTTCGATAAAAACGTACAAATTTGTTAATTCGCATCTTCATCATTTATTTATTGCTATTATTTTTATTATGTAAATTGTAAATATTCAATCTTTCTTAAAATAAGAAGAGGAACATTAATAAAGGTTATTGCTAATAAAGATTGGTAACATTCGGCGCCGGAAAATAAAAACAGTGCAGCTTTTCAAATAGAAACATTCACAAACAGTTGTGTCTTACATACGCGTATTGATTCAAATATTTGTATTTGTACCGTGCTTATGCAGATTGCTTCTAACCGTTGTGTCTCTTTCTTACTTACGCGTAATGAAACAGTTGTCTCACTCTCACTAACGCGTACAAAACACTAACTCCAGGAATAGCGCATCTACCAATCTATTCACTAACTATTCACGTAATTACATTTTTCCAAATACAAATTTATTCTGAAAACATTTTTACTGCAATTATAATTTTGTTCTACGAACATTAAATATAAAATTGTATGGTTCTTCGCATTTACTTAAATATCAGTGTTACTATATATAGAAAAAAAAAACTTGAAAGACCAGTGGTTTACAGAATAGACCTTTATCTGTATGGAATGTTTACGATTGTCCAGACATTTAATTCATGGTATCAAGTGCTCTGTTAACTCCGTAAACAATAAAATAAAATGATTATATAAACTTTCCGTATAAATACTGCACTTGTTATATTCTAATTACATTACCACGTGCAATTGGAAGAATCATCTAAAACTACCGCGGCGATTAATTTGAACTACCCTCATTTTTTATCATATGTATGATGTTTTTCTAAATTGCTAAGGTATCCCCAACTTTTGCATATAAAAGCATTCCCTACAAAGATAATTTTGATGGAGTTAACGATATCGGTGGAATTTAAAAATTACAATAGAATTAAAACAATTAAGTGCATTAACAATTCGAAAAACGAACCACTTATAGTTTATTAAAATAAATTAATAAAGAATTACTATTCAAATAACAATGCTTAGAAATGATTCACTACTGACTTAGTCTAAATCTTAAACGAATGAGATCTGTGGGAAATTGCATACTTTCCTTTTTTAATTCACTCTTGTTATTGAAGCCCGAATGTAATAAAGATTTTTCATATTTTAAACATTCTTAAATTATATTTCTTAGCGAAATTCAAAGCACAGCATCTATTTGAACTATTAAATAAATAATTTTAACATAAAACACCGACATCCTTCACCCCTAATTTCCTAAAAATTTCCAATCACAACTGAGATCGATTATTCGCCCAGATGTTGCGTACTTATTTAAAAAAATATATCACAGTTCTTTTCTAAATTACCATAATACTTTTGACAGATATTAAATTCAGAATAACTTTCTACAATTACAAACATCTATTCGAAGCCCCATCAATATCAGTTTAGCCGTAAATTTCGCAGTAATAAAATTTCGTGACTTACACTTTTTAAAATAATTTTAAAAACTCTACCAAACAATCAAATGATATGTCATCCCTATAAATATTATGAAATCGATTATGTCTAAAGACTAGGAAGAACCGTTTATACTTCACAGCTGAATGATATTGGGTCATTAAAATGTCTAAATATACTTTCAAGACAGAGTTACCTTAGCAATTTATAAATGTGCCCTAACGCGACAGACTGCCCAACATGGCAACCTCTCGTTAGGGATTAATGAAATCTATACTTTCTGCTCTGTCACGCAGTGTTGCCAACTCTACCATTTTTTATATACAAAACAAATTACAAAGGTAAAATTATTTTCTTTAGGGTGCAATTAATAATAATTGCAATTGATATTGTGTGTATCTATAAAGTAAAATTGAGCTGGCAACACCGCTGCCAATATGTCAGCCGAACGCGCCGCCATCTTGCCAGTTCCTCTATCAATGCCAAATCAAAGCTTCAATAAGTAAATATTGGTTGTACGTCAAATGTAATACTACACATGGCCAATGAGACTTTTTAGTCTCAAGGCCATATACAGTAGAGTTCAAATTAAATTTGTGTCTAGTAAATTAACATTCATACAATATCCCTGTATTTAACTCTGTCTTATTTATTGAACACAGTATTTGTGAAGTTTCAAATGCTTATGTGATCTATGTTAGAGCTAAACAACTATATGTCAGGGTAAATGTCATAATATGAGAACTGATATTTAAGTTTTGTTTTTTGATATAACATCGGGAACAGCGAGATAATTTTCGATGCCCATGGACATCAATTTAAATTGCTGATTTAAATTTAAGTACGAATGATGTAAAATAATAATAAAAGATGGAACGTAAACGTCATTGAAAATTGTACATTATAGTGTCAATTTCAGTACAGACTTTTTATTACATGACATTTTCCCTAACATATGTATAAATATATAAAAACAAATATATGGGCAATATTTAGAACTAGTGGATATGGATATGTAGCATTTGAAACTTTCTACAAAAATAACAAGTGAATCTGGTTTCACAGTATCAAAATAGACAAGAAATTTTTAATTACTTGCATGCTGACACTATGCCTTCAAATTTCCTATTCAAAAATAAGTCATACTTATTTATGGTGTTAAACATGTTTAAACATTTTGAAAAAAATGTCTTTATATTCAAATTGAATAGGAATAAAAGGCATAGAGAGTTAAGAAAACAAAAAGGGTGCTTAAAGCTTTGATTCCCATGATCACACATCCCACAACCCTCCCCGTGTATCCAAACAGAGCTAACGAAGCCATTATAATTCTAATAAATTTCCTAAAAATCCGATAATATGTATCAAACTATATCGTATTTACATTTTATATGTCGTAGTATTGCTTTTATGTTACCTCAGGGGAGCGTGCGTCGATATACTCGAAAGATAAAATTACTCAAAACCTCAAATCCCTAACTGTTAACGATTCACTAACTATATACTGAGTGCGATATTTATAGACTCTAATTATAATTAAAGCACTCACAATCAATCTTCAATTTCTTTTATAAAATCATTTCTGAGGGAAATACTAATATAAATATGCAAGTCTAAATATTAATGACGATTCTAAAATCAAGACGATATTTTACAATTTATTTTAATTTCGAAAGCCTATTTTATCGCGTACTAAAAATTAACAAAAAAATATTTACGATGCACTGATGTTAGTTAATTTGTAAAAGGTAAACATAAAGAAGCAAGCTGCGTTAAATCTCTTTTAAAGTAATTTTACTTCTCTACCTAACTTTGGCTATGCCATCTAAGGTACTCATTTGTTGAGTTAAAATGTATCATCTAATGCGTAAAGTAAGCACCTAATATTGAAAACTATAAAAAAACAAGCAAAGAAGATAAAACCAATAACGCTCTCCTTTAACTAAAACGAAGAATCAACAACTTTGTGTGTCAATTATCTATTAGTGAAATATCAAATATTATTCATATCATTCAGATCACAGTTGCGGCGTTTTAATCACATTCTTAACTAATTTACAACATATTGTCCACCATTTGTTCAATCGACTCTCACCATTGACTATTGACGTAACAACTACAACCGGGCGGGGCGTCCCCCCGCGCGCCCGCCCCGCCCCCTGCGCCCTCCCATACTCATTGATGGGGACTCTCCTCCTCCGTATCCACTGGACTCGGTGAGAGGAACTTCCGAGCGTATTTTGGATAATGTGTCTTCTCGTGCGCCTTAAGAATGGTCGATCTCGAAAATGTCTTGCCGCATAAAACACAACGAAAAGGCCGTTCCCCTAAAATTCAAAATCAAACAATGTAGAATTTACTAACGTGGGTAATATATGAGAAAAGAAAACGGTTTAAAATTTGAATGTAACTTACCTGTATGCACTCTACAGTGATCTTTCATGTGATGTCTTAACTTAAATGCTTTGCCGCAGAATTCACATTTAAACGGCCTGTCGCCCGTGTGCACCGGCAAATGCGCGATGAGGGAAGACACGTCGGGAAAACTTTTGCCGCAGAACTTGCAAAGCACCACATTGCCCGGCTCCACGGGGCCGATGTCGAGGTCGATGGGCGTCTCCTCCGCGGGCATCATGTACGTGGGCTCGCTGAACTGCCCGATCATCGGCAAGCCCATAGGTCGGCCCAATATCGCGTCTCGATACTTTAGCGACTCTAGCGTATGCGTCGTCAGTATATGCCTGGCCAATTTGTTCTGGTGAGGGAACGCCGCGCCACAGTGTATGCAAGGATACCCTCTCTCCCCTTCATCGATTCGCCCCCTACCGGACCCTTCGTACTCCTGCAACCACAAAAAGAACATCAACTTCTTTTTCTCTGGTTCGATTCGTAAACGGACCAAAGGGTGTGCAATGTCTCTACCACTACTTTCTAAATTGAGATGCAGTCTCGTTATATTCTTAGGAATTTACTATCTAAATAAGAAGTTGACGCTCATTTTTGCCCAATATCTGTGCAGGAGTGACCCGGGATCCGGCTACGCGTAAAGCCTTGTTGTTTAGCAACGCGCGCGCGTACTGAATCACTGATTCGTACATACGTATGCAATGGCCAAATATCAAATAAAATAAAACTGCCCAAAATATATATCAAACAAAATGAATGGATATAAAAACGATGGCCAACAAAATGAAGGTCAACTTCTTGACAGCAAGGCATAGTACTCGATTGTCAAATCTAGCGCGGCACATCGACAAGCATGCATTGCAACGCGGGCGAAGCACACAGATTCTAAGTACACATCGACACCCACATACTATATTATTAGATAAATTGTATTCAGAAACATAACAATACTTATTGAAATCTGAATCATTTTTTTATTAGAAGTAAATTACTATCAGACAATTTTTCACATTGAGTTATCCACTCAAGCTATAAAGTAGACACTTTACTTTGAGAGATTTCATTAACCTAGCAATATAATTTCGAGAAGGTTTTAACAGCTTTTAGCAAATGTGATTAATGAAGAATCACATTTAATTTATTGTATTCATATTAAATGTTACTTTTTATGATAATTTGGAAGGATTTTCATAACATGATTTATTAATTTAATTTGGTGTTTACAAATAAAGATAGTCATAAAGTAAATTTTTCAATTATCTTTTTAATATAGATCATAGATTTAGCTTATAGATTGTTTCATACAAGTTTATGTTAAAAGTTTTTTTTTATATTTTATATATTAATTTTAATAGACTTGGAATATTATTTTATATGGTATTTCAAATTAAATTTCGATACTCTTACGACACTAACCCAATAAATAGCTATCTGAGGCCTTTTATCATTTAAATTTTGTGGTCGGGATAAGGTCTATAGGTTATACTATACTTTTCACATTGGGCTCGAAAATAATATTCATGCATTGTGACCTAAATTTCCTAAACCATTTAAAGCCTTAATACATTAAACTAAAAATGTACAGCATGCATAAATTACAGGGTACACAGAAATATAAGTAATCACAACAAATAAAGCAAAGTATAACTCTATGTATATTGAAACACAATAACAAAGAGTTAAAAGTGTATCACACAGTTGTAAATTCAAATTTATTTATTTAATAACTTTTATGTTATTTATTGTGATTACATTTCAAAAATGTCAATATTTAGGGTCTGTCCCACCAGATTGTAGATAGTCAGATAACAATCCAACATGTAAAATATGTAAATATCGGATTTTGCTACCCTATCTGAGTGAGGTCATTTTTAAGATATCTAAGGCTATCAGCCAGTGGTGGAAAAGACCCTTATAGTACTATAACATTGATATACATAAGCATTATACATACAGTTTCATGTGGCATCCGGTATTCCGTTGATGCTTCACCTAATTTATCTTCATTACTCCGCTCCCAGTCTATTTCTTTTTTCAGGGACTGTAATTATTAAAAATAACAATATATTTCAAATGTAGTATTTTAATAAATTGTTTCTTTGCAGCGACATAAATGGATTAAAACATTAAAGGATGACTAATCAGCAAAGATAAGCTAATCTTTTATTTTATTCTATGTTCAAAATGCATTTTTATGATCCATCAAAGAAAAACTGCATTGCTCAAGTTAAGTCACTTTCCTTGTATTATCATTTGTGATAATAATATTTTTTTGTATATCAAAACATAAAAACAGAAACATATTAAAAATATGAAGACTAACAAGTGGTACTTGTTGAACAGGTGGCAACCCTGAAGGACCAGCAATGGGTTCATTTCTTGGACTCGGCAGCGACGCATGCGAGGGATGGGGTAGCCCAGGATGTGGCAAAGCGTTCAGAACGCTCAGTCTTTGCTCCACTGGCGAATAGCGTGGTCCAAGCGCACTGCCGCTACTGTGACTATTTATCGTCATATTGATTCCTAGAAATATAGAAAATGAGGGTTATAGTGTTGTGTAAATTGCGTAATTTATATGTTTAAAATGTGTGTATTACCTTTTAGGCATTGAATTAAAGTCGTTCAAGTGATACCAAGTTCAATGTGACTTTTTAAATTGACAGTAAAATGTAAGCCACGCATCGTTTTATTGCGGTGTGTAGCAACGTTAAAGAAAATTAAATACATCTTGTGAAAGATTACAATTAATAAATAAAGTAAGCTACTATCTCGTACGAAATAACAAAAATTACCAACTCCGAACTGTCAAACGTTTCTGTCACTGTCAGATGTCAAAGTGTCAACGTCTTCAACACAGCGTACCGTAATCAAAGTACAAGTAAGGTAAAGATTAAATTATTACAAACATGCTTTGCCTATCTGAAAAAGTCTGATTGTTTTTTATTTAACTAGTAATAATACTTTTTTATTTATTTGTTTTTTAAACATACCTATATTATCACCATTCGATCGGATGGATATTGTGTCATCTTCGGTAGAGGGCGGACGTAATGGTTCGTCCGGCGGTTCGTCTTTCGGTATTGACGGATGTATTGGTGTTGGCGCTTCGATTGATGTTTCTGACCTAAATCTACGAACTGACAGCAGCGGAGATATTCTAGGAGGTGAAGCATCTGGACCTTCTCGCAGATCCCTTGTGTCCCGAAGATCTCTCAGGTCACGTATATCCCTCAAGTCACGCGGATCGCGGTTTTCTCGGGAATCACGTAGTTCTCTATGGTCTCTGGGCTCTCGTAAATCTCTTGATTCTCTTGAATCTCTTAAATCTCTTAAGTCACGAGGTTCTCTCAGCTCACGCTCACGTTCTCGTTGTTCTCTTTCTCTATGTAAATCCCGCCCCTCTCTACTCTCCCTCGAGTGAGTCTCCCTCACGTCGCGGCTTTCTTTGCATTCTCTCTCGCGCAATTCTTTTGCTTCCCGCCTTTCTTCTCTTTCACGTATTTCTCGCTCTTCTAACCTCTCGTGCGGTTCCGTGCATTCTCTCATGTCTTGGGGTTGACTGTCCTCCATTGGTTCTTGTACGTTTCGCGTATCGATACCGGCTGCGCTTAAAGTGGTCATTTCAGCTAATCCTTTCACCTGAAATGAGAGAACAATTCTTTGTTAACTTAAAATACAACAACTTACTGTTATTTTTTTTATCTTAAGGAATCAAATAACTGTGTTGTGGAGTAGTCTTTCGGCAATAACAAAATCATTTTGGGTGTTTCATTAAATATATAAGTAGAAAACAGGAATTTAAGTATAACGTGTATTTCATGTTTGCCAGCCATTGTTTATGTCCATGATAGCAGGTGACTTAAAACGCGCATATCCGATACCTGTTGTTAATATAATAAAGAAAAGAGAGGGTTTCTTTCGCTTGTTACCTGAAGGCTTTCGGCAGTCTTAAGAAGAGCTGGCAGTTGACAGTACTGGACGTTGACCTCGCCCTTGTACATGAAGTCGACGAGCGTGCGTAGTTCCTCCAAGCCGACGTCCTTCAGGATCACGATAGGATGACGCGACGGATGGTCTACGAACAGCGATCGGAAGTACGATGAGCACGCAGACAGTACTACCTGGAATTATATTTTGTTAATCTTTAATTTCACACTACAAATCTCACTTTAATTTATATTATTTTATTAAAGTACAGCATACTTATAACCGGCAAGAAACATCAATAATCAGATTGTAGAGTTTTAAAATGCCATCTCCCTTTTTAAAATAGATTCTATGATTTGTGAAATATAGTGTAGTTTCAGTAATGTTATCCAGATGTCATGCGGAAAGAAATGGATGTGGCATTTGTTTTTTGATGCCACGTTTAGTCAAAAAGGCCATAATTTTTCACTGAACATTAATGTAAATTACATGTGAGGTAGAACCGTGGATTAATGACCCCATCATTTGCATTAAATTTCAAACTACGCAAGCAAACCGCAATTCCAAGAAAAGGTATTAATTAAAAAGCAACTCTGATTTAGAAAATGTTCGACCATGAACAAACAATTTTGAAAATAAGTTCATACCAGGTGCAGCACAACAAAACTTATTATTTTCACAGTCGATTTCCACTGTCTAAACATCGATACAAAAACCTAGTTTTTGTACAGATTGAGAGAAATAACAAAATATTTTTGTATGACTATAATATACCTCAAGTAGCTTAGAAATAAATACTCCTCAAGCATAGAGTTGTATTTGTTTGCCTTGTTATATTTATCTAATAACTACGCAATTATATAAAGGTCCAGTTTTTTCCTCACAAACGAAGTCAAAGGCAAATTCTAGTAAAATAAGAAAACATACAGTGTTTGAGACTTAATTCCCCTTCAAGCCGAACCATTTCCTAATATCCAATTAATTTTACGTTACCGATGTCAACGTATGCCGTCGTTAAAAGCGAACGGTCGTTGTTTTTTTTAAAAAAAAAATAACTAGCCCTTTGTATGTAAGCAAACCAGTGAAGCATAACTTTCTCAATTGAATATAACAACGTCAAATTGAAGCCTTTCAAATAGAAAAGAATTTTACCAAAGTAGAAATGAGTTGATACAAAAAATACGATAACGTAACGAATCATGCTCAAATTTCATAGAACGTTAAAAACTGTATAAAATAGGAAATCAGTTATATCTAACGATATTTCATTTTCTACAAGTAAGGCATGATTTAGACATTTTTTTTAATATTCAAAGAAACGATAGTAAGAACTCATCGTATAATCGTGTGACTAATGTTGTACTATTGAATCGTTTTATTTTCACAAAAAAGCCTAAAAAAAAAATATTAACAGTCATCTTTTTGTTAACAAGACACTGTATACCATTGACAAACCGTCCTCACCTCCATACATGCTCGACTAAACTTACGGCTTATAAGGACTCTAGTCTGCAGGGACCCTTACTTAAAATATGGCTATGGGAGTTACAGTATATAATAAGAATTATGTCTTTTGTTAATTAAGTATCTGAGACCGCCTAAAAATGAAACATTCAAAATATCGAAAGGTTGTATTGTTCTACTCGAGATCTGGTTAATTGGATGGCAATATTTGCTTTCATCGAACGTCCCAATTCGAGAAGCAGCCAACCAACAATTAAGGCCTACATGCAAAGTTACTTCGTCAATGTTCCCGTTATTACTAATAAAGACATTTACTATTGTTTTATCAAGAAGTAACAAAAAAAAATATTGATCAACTAGCTGTTGCTCGCGACTTCGTCCGCGTGAATTTTAAAATGTTTCAGATAAATTACCTTTCTAACGGTGAAAGAATTTTTAAAATCAGCTCAGTAGTTTTTTAGTTATTATAATACATACAAAATACAAATCTTTCCTCTTTATAATATTAGTTTAGATAGAACATATCGATAAATCGGCTCGTAGAACTTAGCGACTCTGGCCGTATGAGACTGTCGTTTGGCATCTTAGTTGCGGTCTCATAAGAGGAAACGGTTCATACATGGGTCATAGAAAATTGATGCCAGTCTTACGACTAGTAAACAAATGGTCTGAAGACCAATGGTCAAGACTAGCACCTACCATTCTACAATTTGGGAGGACTACGGTTAAATTATATGTAATAACAATATCGAACCTTGTGAGCCCGTATAGAGGCACCTTCGGAACACGCGAGTGTGACGTCCACCAAGCTCTCGTCGTGCAGCAACTGGCTGAATACTCCCAGCAGGTTGCTCTGATGATTGTTCCACCTCAGGCAATAGTGCTCACTTCCCATGTCTGAGCTAGCTCCCGCCGCTGCACAAAACAATAAACAAATTCATGTTTTAAATGTACCCTCATTATAATGTCTGTCAGCGAATCGTATACAATTTAAATATAGACAAGTTATCAAAATGCACAATAACCGATATAACTTTATTTTAAAATTGTTTTACTAATTTGATATATTGAATTAAGATATTATTAATTTTCGATTTTTTATACAGCATAGAAATAAATATGAAATAAAGAAATTATTTTTGATGTAATGTTTCTATTCTATTCTAATATAATAAAGCGTAAACACACACTTCTGTGTTGCCTAAGATGTCAGCAATCACAGAATACTTTCGAATAACTCTTTTTTTTAATAAAAAGCCCTACACTTACGTCATGCTTTAGACTAAATATTTCACGCCGTGAAACTTAGGGGTAAATATTTTGGATAAAAACCCTAATGTGGGAAAGAGACCATAAGTTGTTGCCAACATCAAGGAAGCAAGGTTGCCATGGTTTGTCATCATGTCATTTTTACATTTGCAATTTGACAGATGTAAACAATAAAATAAGATTTTCAGAATTTTATGCGGATGAAGTCGCACGGGAACAGCTAGTTTATAAAATAACATCCAAACGGCCTAAACGTTAAATCACCTGCCGTAATTTAACTACGCATTAATATAAGTAGTTATAAATTATTCATGTTAGTGTATTCGCGATAATAATACAAAATACTTGAAAATTATACTATTTTACAATACCTATCTATTATTCCTCCTTTACCAGTGTATTTAAAAAAAATTTAAATAAAGTTCTTTCTCAGACAAGTTTGACAAAATGACCATGCACTTTGACCTCCGTTCCACTCAAATTTAGATTGAGTAGTTTAAAAGCAAATTATCATTGATTTTTAGTGAATAATGCATTTCGTTACAAATACTTCAAAACTATGCGCATAATAATACGTTCTTGTAAAAATGAAATCATCTTAAAAGGAAAAAACATATCATGGAATTATGAATTTTAATTATTGTAGTAAGAGGATGAATAAACAATCTTACTAAACACAAAGCTGTAGAGAGACTAACATTTTCATAACCTACTTCGATTTCTAGCCTCTCCAAAAATTATTACTAAAGTATGTTTAATAACCGTGACTGGGTGGACGAATCTTTATGAAAAGAACATAGTGTAATTACAATTTTAAATAATGCATAGGCAACATTTAAACCTGAAAAATGTACGGATTAATATTTTAGAGTGGTTGACTTCATAATGAAATACAGATTCAGTTTTTTTCGTAATCGCGTAAAGTAGGTAATAATACAAATATTATAAACGCGAAAATTACGATGGATGGATTGGTTGATTGGTTTGTTAGCGTTTGTAGCCTAAACGGCTGAACGGATCTCCGTGAAATTTGGTACAGGTTTAAAACATAGTCTGGAAGAACACATAGGCTACTTTTTATTCCGGGAATATTTACGGTTCCCGTGGGATTTATTAATTTAGTTTTTTAATGTTTACTCGATCATTCTGAAACGGTTCAACATATTTTATTGAAATTTGGCACAGATATAAAACAAAGTGAGGTTTATCTAGAGTACAGATGGGATAAGGTTTATCCCCGAGAAATGTCCGGTTCCCACGAGATACGTAACTTTTATATAGTTCGTATGTTTTTCAATACCACGCAGACGAAGTCGCGGGCAACAGCTAGTGGTTAATAAAGACATAAAATATCCTAGATATAGTCTGTGATCTCGGAGGCAAAATTCTAAAATAAATACATGAATCATAAGATAGTGCAGTTGTTGTGGGCTCACAACTCCTACTCAGTTCTAATTCGCTTCACTTTATTTATGCAGTGTTCAGATTGCTTTACATATTTCCTTACGACTGTGATGTCTATACGTTTCAACACTATAGGCTACTTCTGTTAACTTCGCATAGTATTAGCGCAAAGATGTAAAACGACACGTACAGATTAGTAGTATAAAAAATAATTGAAATAAAAACTTATTTAAATTAATTAAATCAACTTAATCGTCAAACTTTTTCTTGGCCATCATCTTTGGGCCTAAATCTTACTAATATTATAAATGCGAAAGTTTAGATGGATGGATGGATGTTTGTTAGAGTTGGTAGCCTAAACTGTTGAACGGATCTTGATGAAATTTGGCATAGATGTATAGGATAGTTTGGTAGAACATAAAGGGCTAATTGCTTTTGTCTTTTCTAATGACACGCGGACGGAGTCGCGGACAAAAGTTAGTATTAAAATAAGAAATAAAAGTAACTTGTCTATATATAATTTTTTTGGCCAGTTATGGACGATTTTTGTCAATTCACTGAAACGTATATGTACGTATGTCGGCAATAAGCATATCCTTGAGAGATATATAGCGTGTGTTATGAACATGATTTTTGTTACGTTTTTTTATTACATTTTTTCATAATATAGGACAAAACAATAACGTTCAGCCACATCTTATCAATACAACGCGCAGACTAACTTCCTGTTAATTGCTTACCTAACCACTTATAATATTGATTATCGACATTTGTCGTTTTTATTCGCGCAAAAATCCAATACGAGTTACGAGCCGTTATAATTATTGCTTCTAGATTCGGCTAGCGGCTAGCCAATGGATCTTATCTTTATATGCAAATATGTAAAATATTGCCGATGCATTGACCTTCAAGCTTCATTTCGTAGATAAGCGACTATAAAATATGCGAAATGCTCAAAATGTGTGTGGAAATTAGCTTTTTACAATGTATGCATTAAGAAATGCATTTATGTATGCAAGTATGTTTTTTGCTCAGTAGTAATATTTATTTGAAAACGCAAAATAATTTATTAAATGTCTAAAGTCTAGTACCATTAATTGAACATGAAATAGAGACGGTTTTCAATTCAAATGTATGATTATTAATAATTTAATAAATATACAAAACATTAATTATTAATAATTTACTAAATTTACATATTTGTTTCTCCACATTTTTTGGCCAGTGGGATTGTTTACATAGACCCTATGGTTTGCCTGAATCATGCCAACTGGAAATCCTTTATCTCTGCTTATCTCTATTGTTAGTACGAGAACATAGAGATCATGAATGATGTAGTAGTAGTTCATTAAATCATTGTAAAACGCAAACGCACTTACATTAAAAAAATGTTTCATTGTATTTCTAAAATATATTTAGCTAAACAAAGCGGCACTGAGTCGATACATAGATGTATTTTATATCTATGATTACTGTTTCGCGCCTCCATGCGAGAAGATAAATATAGTCGCGAGTATACTATTTAAATGTAGTGTGCGCACACGCACGCGTGCGGCCGCGACGCAGTCAAGATCAAGGGCGCGCGATTGCGCAAGAGTTGGCTGTCGCACCGCGCTGCAGCGGCTGTGATGTCATCGCGCCGTCTGCCTCCGCTCCCCCCACTACCTCCCACTCCCCCCCCACACACACACGCTTCGACATACGCCCGTTTCAGAAAGGCCGCGAACGCGGAACGGTCTATTTTTAATTTTTGACCGCATGTATTTCTAGTGGCCTTACCATCGTCTAGGTCTAGGATATTAACATGCAATTTAAAAACAATTAATGATTTTTTCTATTAAACTAATTGTTAAAATTTCATGAAATTTAAAATAAAAAACGTACTTACATGCCTTTTCTTTGTGCGTTTTATGCTTAAATAAACACGGTATCTTATTTTGATAAACGTTAGAACGATTCTCGGAAACGCCGGGCTGGAAAAACTTTAATTTGAACTTCACGAACTTCTTTTTTGTTAAAACAGCGCAGTCATAATGCCTACAAACTATGAATGTAGCCTTGTCGTTGGGGATTCACCACTGCGGCAATCAATTCTGATCGTATCGACGCTAGCCTAATTCAAATCCGTGCCGTAGCTGCCATCAGATTAAAACATTTTATCTTCGGCCGTGCCTAATTAAAAAACGCAATAAAAACTACTAACATTCTTGCAAATATACTTACTGTTTTTTTTTTCTAACGATAAGTACGCGTGAATACCGATTTCTTCTATACGACGAGAATGGATGACGCGATGTTGCTCATTGTAACTACACGTGACCTTCACAGCTATAGTAAAGCATGCACTATGTATTAAGGGAGCGAACATAATAACCGGCGGATGCGGCGACATCCATCCTAGAACATTTATTGCCACACAACACAAGTCACTTATGCCAAGGAAAATATTTTATAAAGCGGAACGCAACTTTTAGATTTTAATTAAAGAACAGATGGACTTAATTTGAAATTCAAGTGTTACCTGATATCATTCAAGGAAAAAAATTGTTTAACGAAATAATAATGTAATAATACTATACATGTTGATACTGTGTTTCATTGATATGGCTAACCATCATATACAATTGTCAGTTTTGTCAATGCAAAGCAAAGGCTATTCAGAAATAGACGAACATAGCAAAAACTCTAGTTATAAAATATTTCATTCATTGCGATAAGAGTATTTATACACTTGTAAAAAACTCCTGGTATCGATAATATTATGGTGCTTGCTACAAATTTGGAGTAAAAAATCCTGAGCAAACGCTTCATAGGTATAAAAAGGCCCAAAAAACCTGAAGAATTTTTGACACTCGTTTCCGAGGTATAATTAGCATGCTACTAAATTGACGAATCAAAGTAAAAAAAATGTTAATTTTTATCATAACATAAAGGAAAAAAGGAATGTTTTAATAACTAATGGTTTTTTCGCATGTAGTCGTGTCGTTCATTGAAAGAAGTTTACTAGTATTTTATATTAAAAGCTAGTAAGATAAAGGTTATTAGTAAATTAGGAAATTGCCAATTTCTGCTAATCAAAAAATCCGGTATGTCTTGAAATGTTGGCAGAAAGTTAACGATTGTTTTTCGGACGTAAAAATAAGTGTATGCAATATGTAACATTTCATAAAAATACTAACCATGGAATCTATTCTCCAATTGACAATCATTAATTTGGCTTAATTTTTTTTTTCTTCGAGTTCTCACGGATTTGATAAAGTATTTACACAAGTGTATAAATACAGAAGGCAGTACGGCGATATCGTCTCCATTAGTTTTGCAGTGGTGTATGGAATTGGTCTTATTCTACACGCGCTGATCTGCGCACACTGCGTGGGGATCAAGGTCGTGCGGAATAACGCACACATTACATACACTGGCGATATCTTTGAACAGTTGCCTGCCGATTGGCGTGCTACGTAACGACGGCTGGACATCCGGTCGCGCCCAAAATGTACATGGGAATCATAGCTCGCTAAATAGGGTTCGAGATGCGTTTACATCGAGACCGATTAGATATAGTAAAAGCCGATTTACTAATATAGGTATCACATGTATCGATTAAAATGCAAGAATATTAGAGACGACGTATTGCGAAATAAACAAACACGGAACTCACAGTGGACGAGTCTACGTAAAAAATTAAATACGGTGGCGTCGAAGATAATATTTTCTTTACCTTTTCACTTAAACATTATTCTTGAAGATTTAAATTTACCTATGATACTTCATATAGGACTCTTAAAATTATTGGGATTTTAAAATATGCGTATTAATGTATATCAACATAATATTATACTGCTATTACCTACCTCAATAAGGGACATGCAGGACATCCAAGAATTGCCTACAATGTTCTGCAAATGAAACTCGTTTTCCGATAATTCACTGTACCCTTTAATCCCTTATAACTTTCATATTTATTAAAGCAATTTCCTCTAGTATTTGATAATAATTATAGATTAGACAGTAACGCCGCTAGTAGGGTAGCCATGCAGAATATTGTTGTTAGAGATATTTTAACAATACATATTAATTGTTAACAAATTTAACATAAAATAATAATGATTAACATTTGCTTAGAGGTTTAGTTCCTTAAAACGACATTATTAAGGAAGTCTTGATATATTTAGCTTGTCAAATATTCTCATTTTTATGCGGGTATATTTCATTCATTTAAACAGTCTTTAGAGACGTAAAATCAAAGGAATTTTATTCTGTTTTCAGGTGATTTGGGAGTTTCATGTTTACCGAAAGTGACCTGCAGAATTGTAAAGTAGGTAATATCAATTTGTACCAGTTCTAGTAAGTTGTAGTTTTACATTTCTAATTAATTTTTTACACGTATGTTTCATCAGCAAGTGTAACACAATTTGTATGAAATATTAATGAATTGGCCAACAGACCGTGTAGTTTATAACTCTGAAGTGATTTATGTTTCATTGAATCAATGTTAATTTATTAGTATAACATAGTATCTTTATTTAACTATGAATGTTAAACCTCCTGATACGCTTAATTTTTTGTAATGTTATACAGAATTTCTCTATATTTCTTACTCTGCAAAACTAACATTAACAGTGGTAGAGCCCGCTTTAACATCTTAGCACGAATGGACCGGCACGCCCGGTGTAATACCACGACCACACAGAAGACAGGCGTGAAATGGAAGCAATTCCGATGAGTGTGGTGCCGGAGGAATAATTTAAGTCCATTTCTCTGTACCACCCTTTTCTTATAAGGAGAGGTTGGGAAGAGGAAGTGGATTTGACGATGGAGGAGATGCATAGGAAGGGGAAATATACTCTTTATATGCGTCTCCTCCTCCATCGTACAAGGGTAGGCAACGCAGGTGGCCGCTTGCTCGTTTGCCACCTTATATTTAAAAAAAAAACTAAATATCAGCATCTGACTTCCGAAGTTGTCTTAAAGAAACCTTAGGTATGGTTAAAGATATATCACACAAAGCAAACTAAGTACCACATAAGCAACTCTTCTGTTAATTGTCAGACATTTATTTTTCTCACAGCATTTTCCTATTCTGCGCAACTGATGACGCGTTACGGTTTATTACAATTATTAATACGTTTCATAGATAATGCATAATGCCATCCAATTGTTCTAAAGTTATAGACCTAGAAGAATATTTGGCCCGGGATAATAAGTGAAACTAAATTATGCTAGTTCACTGGCGTGCCTTTTACACAAAATTTATGACTTGTGATAGAACCAACCGACGGCATTGTCTCACACACATTGGATATCATATACGATATACTTGGTAACAAACATGATTAGATATTTAAAACTTTAATTGGATAAATTGATTAGAGAGTCGGCGACCGAAAGTGAGCTTTCGATCCCTGATAATAAAACACTCAATACTTCTCGATCCTGCTCTATTTTGACCTAGTCCTGACGCTCCCTTAGGTCTAGTTCCATGTTAATAATAATTTATGTGATCATAGGGCGAGCCACGCAGTAGATGAACCACAACCCTATTGTAATAGGACTATAGCGGTAATGTGGCTCCGCCCATTTTAATTTTACCCAGATTATTAGCTGATAGGCGTCAACTGAGAGTAAAGTTTGCATCATTTATTATGCACTGTTGAAATTTTTTTTATTTCGAAGTATTCGTTATTTGAAACTATACCAACGAACTTTGAAATTAGTGTGTACTAACCACATACTGTATTGATAATATTGTCCACATGATTCGAGAAGCGAAAACTTTTTTAAGGAAATTGCGCAAACTGAAGAAGTAATTAAAATGATAATTAGCTAAGTTTGAAAAATTTCATTCTTTTATGTTTATTTTTCTAACTATGGGCAACTATTAGTGTAGTTTAAAAGTGCATTTTGCATGAATACTGAGATTTAAATGTTATATTTATAGAAAAAAACTAAAACATAATTGATTGAATCGAGAAAAATTCAATTTTACGACCGCAAAATCGCAAAATGGATGCCGTATCAATAGGCAATATTCGATCGTTTTTTTGCAGTATGTCGTAATAAAATGTGCAATCAACACGTTCTCTATTAATTATTTTTAAAGTTAATAAGAGAAAACTAAAATATATCGTCAAAGTATCCGTTAAATGTTAGTTTTTTTAGACATAAACAAAAAACTATAAACTGGCGAAAGAATAAATTTTTTTGGAACCATTGTTGGCCATTTGTAGCCACAATAAGTAAATATCCTTACAAATTTATTGTGTTCCAATTTTTTCTAATCTAACTTTTTGTATAAAATTTAAAAATCGTCTAAAACACCGTTAACGTAACATCGCATTTTTAATTCAAGATATACTATCTGCAATTTTTAAACTAATCGCAATTTTAATAAAAAACGATGCAAGCGAAACGGAGGTCATTTCGAGGCTGTTAGTTTGATATTTTACGAAAATATACAACGTCTAAAAATTACAAACACCTTATTACCATAATGTAATCGTCTAGTACTTTTTACAATTCTCGCAATTTATTTTTTTACTACCAACTACACTGCCGGCCAAAAGTTTGAGACCACTATGTACACAGGTTATAATTTGCAAAATATTTAAATATGAGATGTTTAGTCGATCAAACTGCGTGATTGACTTAGGTCACCACCCAAGCTGTATAACTGCTAAAATTAACTTAAAGTTTTCAAGGCTTGTAGCACACCAAACTTCGCTACGACTCAGTTCCGGATAACTTTCGTATCTGTGTGCGGCAAGCCTTATTAAATCATGAATCACGGATATAGTTTTATCTTCTGATGTACGGGGAAGCCCAAACACAACTTAGATAAATGTCATTTCAAAGCAAACCATTTAACCGCTACTCAAAAATTTTTTTAACTGGACAAATAACACCCTAAAAATGGCTTCTTTAATTGTACCAATAATTAGTTTACTAAATAAGAAAATACAAATATCCAATAATAAAAAATCCAGATACAAAAACAGCTAAGTGTCTTTTTTGTTTATGTTCTACGATTTCTATTTATAGAATTCGCATAATTCTTGTTTATAGCCTTATTTATATGTTTAAATTTTTATTGACATAAACTGTAGGTACGATTATAATTTATTAATTTTTAACAAAATTACTAAAGGCTCGCACATCACCGTAATACCCTTTACACCTTATACCACAAGATAATGCGTGGTTTTATATCATGTGAGAGTGCTTCTTATACCCATTTCTTTGATATGTTCCTTTTCCGGAAGATCTGCACAGTCTGTACTATTGTAACAAATCTCTATGCTCTAGCTTTGTAGCTATCTACATTCAGTCTCACTTTCTGGTTTATGTGCTCATTCTCTCCCCACATATCCCTACACCGCTTTTTTCGTATAATCTGGCCAATAAAAGTTTTTGGAGGTCTTCCCCTGCCAAAACTATTTTAATTATTGCACATAAGTAATCACTCCATTATGTTACGCTTTAATTTAATGGTGTTAAGATACAAATCGTAACCTTATTCGTAGACTTACTACTGTAAACTGTTTATTGGTAATTTACGAAGAGGGAAATTTTGTGTATCGTACGTTACTTATTCTGGTGACAAGGATCGCGCGGGCGGAGCATATGTCATGCGCCTACGCTGAATTTTTGCGACGCCACAACGCCTATCATCGTTCAACATCGTTGTAATAAATTCAGTATTATTGTTCGGAAAACCATGTAACTGTGTCGACGGTGACAACTGTGAAATATTCGATTTATGTTCTTTATCAGTATTGACATCACTGTAAAAGTAAACTCCTAACTGTAAGTTGTATGCAATGGAAGGGGAACATGTTCTCAAAGGATTCAGACATTGATGTTTTCTCTAACGTCTTACTAATAATATACATGTTTGGATGGATGTTTGTTAGAAAGTATCTCCAGAAATCTCAACGGATCTCGACATAGTGACATAGATATAGACCATAGTCTAAGAGCAAAAGGACTACTAATAGAACACTTTTCTCCCCCCGGAAGGAGTCGGGGGCGACACCTAGTCGCGGGTAAATAATTTTGAGAAATGTGTAGTTTCTTGGATCTTTCGAATTAGCCTATTAAACACCGATAGCCAGTAATTACAGAAACCCCGATACATTGTTGCATTTGAAGGTTGGCTTTCTAACTCGATTATCAAAGCGCACACCTTTGTATATACACAAAATATACGTAAAGGTTTAAAAAGTATTTCTTAACAGCAAATTGCAAATTTAATAAAATAATTCTATACGAACCAGGATATGTCTGTCTGTGAATAAATAATAAAACTATGAATGTATTATAATTCTACAAAAAAAACTGTTTTATTGCTAAGCCTCGTCTGTCTGGATGTAAATGTTTAGGTTTCTTTTTTTAATTATTTTTCGCCAAACGCATCAAACCAGTTTACCAGTTTGGTACTTTAGCGCGCGGTATCTTTGAATCTGTGTCTTAATAGATTAATTATCTTACTACATAAATGCGAAGGTTCGATGGATGTTTGTTTCAAGACAACTTCAGATCTAGATGAAGTTTGTTATAGATGTATGTATAACAAACACTCTCTGGTAGATAAATACGCTACTTTATTTTTTAATTTCGCGCAAACGAGGTAGCGGACAACACCTAGTTAACCATAACTTTTAATTTAATGATATGCTTCTCTGTTGCATATTTATTGTCTCCTGTCGCCTGGTATGTTTTATATTTTGTAACGTAATACGATATTATATTAACACGTAGATTTGAAACCTTCTGTGTTTTTGTCAAAAATCTTTGTTCATACAAAAAAATATTTTTTTGTAAACTCCCGATTGGGATGCCGTTAGTGTATATTTCGGTATCATTGCATAAATTACAGATCAAGGGGAGGGATTTACATAGTCCGTAGCACTAATTAAATAGAACATGAATATATTATGACCAATAATTTCTAAAAAAGATAACTTGCTGTTATAACCATACTAGCTTCCGCCCGCGACTCCGTCCGCGTGAATTTAAAAAACAAAAGCAAGTAGCCTATGTGTTCTTCCAGACTATCCACTACATCTATACCAAATTTCATCGAAATCCATTCAGCCGTTTAGGCTTAAAATTTTAACAAACATCCAGCCATCCATCTTAACTTTCGCATTTATAATATTAGTATGATTTGACAATATTATGTTTACTATGTAGACAAATAAATTTTAGATATAATGAATACCACTGTTAGAGCCTTTATGTTTACCGAAGCGATGTCCGTTTTAAAAATTACCAAGTACCACAACTCATGGGGATTTCCAAAAGACTTAGGCGCAAAAACTGACAATTGGAATAGAGGTCGTTGTGCCTAATAGTTCGTTCCATACTAAACGGTCACTTGCCGTAGGTACTTCACTCGAGTTGGAAAACACTTTTTTAAATACCATTTGTACTAATGATGATTACAGTCGGAATGTTTTACTACTTGACTACTTATAGTAAAGGCGTTCTACATGCTGGTAAGCCACAATAATAATATAAAAACTAAGTGTACATATGAAATTTGAATATCAAAAAACATTGGTACACGGCAGGATTCGAACCCAGGACTTGAAAATTATAAATCAAGTGGTTAACCACTAAGCTACCGACGTTATAAAGTTCGGTATACTCCAATATATGCTATTACACTTAAATAATAAATGATTTGAAATAATCGGTCATATAACACTAAGGAAACTGCCATAAAATGTTTTGTAATAAATTTTATCTCCTTGATTATAACTAATTTCTACAATTCAAAATAAACACGCAGTTTTGACAACAGGTTCATATTATTAATACTTCATACTAATAATTATCTATTGACAAAACGAAATCTTTAAGAGACATCAACGCGTGATTAACACAGAAATAATGTAATTTTTTTTATTATACTTAGGAGACAAACACAGTTTAACAATTATTCATAATTTACACACAATCGTATAATTTAATTTTAAACACAGTAGAAAATAAATTTAGTGTCCATTAGAATTTAGTTTGACCCTGTGTTCACGGTGAGACCAGAGCGAAACTGTTTCAAAACTCGAGCAAACCAATTTCTAAGATACTCGGAAGTAACTGTATCATCATTCGTTTTTTCGGCGTCTACCGATTTCTGTTCATAGGACTTCCGAGAACTACTCTAACTTTTTCTACATTTAGTTACAGTAATTTATTTTTTAATGAATCATAAAAATTGGCAACACTATCGGTTAGTATTTATGTGACATATTTTTATTGGCGTTTCGAGTGTTTGAGTTTCTATTAAACACAGACAACCAACAGGTAACTGTAACATCATTGGCTTTTTTACAAACATCTATCTGATTTCTATTCACAGGACTTCCAAGAACTATTCCAACTTTTTTTACATCTTGTTACAGTTTTATTTTTAATGAATGATGAAAAACACCACAACACTATCAGGTAGTATCGAATTGACATATTTTTTACCAGTATTTGGAGATTTGAATTTCTATTTGATGCAACATTCACTGATCATGCAATCGATTAATGTCGTAAATCGATTGTGAGACTTTTATTGGGTGTGTTTTAAAGGAATGGAACGTTTAAATTGGTTTATCACATTTTTATCGATGCGCTAATTAAGTATCTAGGCATTATGCATACGTTCAAGGGTAAAGTCTGCGTCCGGGCACATGTCCGTGCGACTATTGCGGCCGGTGTGTGCGATCTGTGCATGTTTGTGTGTAGCTCACACGGCCGTTACATAACCTAGGCGCCTATTGTGAGCTAGGTGCATGTGTGTTTGTGTGCTACGGATGAGTGCGTGCCCGTCGCCGACGGCTGACTTTTTCGATTGCAGATATGTAGTTGCTATGCCCGAAATATGTAGCCGGATGAAAATCGCGTCAACGTTACGCATTCTGTGGCGCGCTCCTTTACTTCGTCTAGCGCTGCCTATCTTGTGGACAATGTGAAACTTTTTACGCAGTTTACCTCGTATTACGCTTTATTACTGACGATATTAACAAATTTAGTTAGTTTTGAATTATGTAAAGACTATAGACTAATACATTTGAAGTGTTGCATATTAATTTCTCTGCCAACAAAACTGTCGTGGACTTCCATGAATATACCAACTTATTATGTATGGTGATTTTCTGATAATTACCAAAATATCATTATTCTAATTTTAATAATACTTTGAATTTTAATTATTGATTATTTTTTAGATAACTTTATTTTAAATTGTAATAATTTGGATTGAATTTCCTGCTTAATGATTGTTTGAATTTTAATGTCTCTTCTAGCTATTATATTTATACAGTAATAAATTATTTGATTTTCTTTTTAAAATAGGAGTATGATAATTGACGTGGCAAATATCTATAGTATAAAATATGGTATGTTATAAGTATAATAGATGGTGACAAGTAACCCTTGAAAACCTACCTGTCCGTGTGTATATAACTATTTGAAAGGGTGTTTCTGTTAGCGCGGCGTTCTGTTCACAACATATTTGTTTTCGTTAAGCTTTCCTGTCTCACGGCTCTATTATTGTATGCCACCATCCAGCCTAGTAAATTAAAAATAGCTATTCAATATACCTATATAAATTCATTTACGGTTATTACTTTTTATCCGTTTTAAATGTTAAATGCGTTAAAACCAAGTGACTACGTTTATTTTTTATTTTAGGGAAGGCTTTGTAGACCGTTTCACCTAACCAGAAGGAATTATTTTTTTAATACATTAATCTTATAAAATCCAGTAGCAATTAAGGTATTATTATTTTTTCTATATTCACCGATAATTTTATAAAAATTGACTTAAGACACGACGGTGATTAAAGACATTACAATCATGTTACCATTATTTAATAGACATAACTTCTTATAACCTCTAAAATTCAAAACTTTTACATCCTTCTAATCATTACGCTGAAGCAAAATTTTCAGCGCACGCATTTACGCGACCGGTAAATTATGCGAAAACCTTATCTATAATTCACTCGAACGCTATCAGATAGGCTGTGTAATGCAACTGATAACCTTGAGTATGTAAGGGACATTGTATTATCAGCCGCGGAATTATATTATCAATTTAGAAAAAATAAACTATAAAAAATAGAAAGTAAATTAATTTTTTTATGCCTCGAATAACGTGGTAAGAAACTGGCAACAGCTAATTCTGATAAGATGTTAATATGCGCGAATCATTGAGGTAACATTTGATATCTGGCGTACTTTTGCCGTGCGGTTGATTACGATGTGAGGTAGGTCAGCGTTAAATAACAAAAATAGCTGTTATCATTTGAATTCTTTCGACGCGAGAGACGGATTTTTTAAAGAACGTATTTGTTTTGTCGCCACGCTAAATTTACGACTATACTCTTAGCACATCTGGGTAATGCGCATGTGTTCTTTGGATTATAACAATATGTATACCATTTAATTTAATTATAATACTTGTTTTTTAAATCCATATAAACAATCCTTCATAAAAACCTAAGGATTTTGAGTAGAATATTGTTGTTAAAAGTTAATGTTTGTCCTTTTCCCGTTCAATTATGATGTCGAATTTTTCGAGAGAAAAGTGAAAAACCTTTTTTTTAGTAAACATGACACTAGATAGTCAATTTACTTTGTTTCTAAATAATGTAAAATGATTATATGATTAATGATTACACGGCAGTCTCATAGATTTATAGTAGTTTTTCTCTGAACTCAAACAATATCTCATTTAAAATATCGATTCAAATTCTATGTGCGATGTAGGTTCACACATTAAAATGACTCTCCTTAGAATACTGTTCTAATCGAAGACTGACGTAATCTGAAAAAGGAAAATGAAGTACAAAATGACAAAATTATTTCATTACGAGCTGTCGCCCAAAAACTTTGTATCTTCTTCGTAACTTCATCTATCTCACTCCCGCGTGCATTTACCTTCTACCAGCTACCTTCCATTCCAAGTCCCGTCCAAATCGGTCCACCCGTTTCAGAGATAGCGGTCCGGTCGCCATTTTGACAGCGTAGAATTTAAAAAAATGCAGCCTATAATATGCTCGTCCATGTCAGCTACTCTCCAGTGAAAGCCCCGTTAAAATCAGCCCAGACGTTTCAGATATTACCCGGAACAAACGCGGCTTGCGGACAGACAGACAGACAATTTTTTTTTTCGATTTTCGTTATCAACAACGCAAGAACATCATCTTCCCGAAATCAAGAATTTTTCTTTGATATTACAAAAAGATACTCCAATTTTATTACATGTATAGATTTAAATATGAAAATGTTTTTGTGTGTAAGTTCAAACAAGCAACTTCATACACACTTCAACCGATTATTGAGGTTTTAGATCACCAAAACATTTCAAACTACATGTTTACATTGTTGTGCGTTTACAAAAAAAAACGAACGTTTTTTAAAAGTCTCGTCGGTAGAAAACTTACGGTTATATTTTATATTTTAAATTGTTAATTGTTTAAGGACATATACTAATATTTTTCATTAGTATAATGTGCATTTTTATTTCCCACTAAATAGAATAAAGAAGCATTTTAAAACGTTAATATAATTGCTTAGACGAGGATGTTTATCTTAATAAAATGTTTATCGAAAGTTAAATCAAGAATACATACTTGGTCTTTTTTATACGACTAAAATATGCAGTTGCATATTTTAATGCTGCTTCCGTATTTTTGGTCAGTGTTTAGAATGCAATAATTATGTTCAATTTATTTAATATATTTATATTTCATAGAGTTATTTTATAAAAGCTTTTATAATAAATGCTTATTTTGTTATAATCCACAATGAAAGCCAATCGGTAAGTGGTTCTAGTTTTTAACTTATTATATTTCAATTTAATTTAAATGTATGGATGGAACACACTAAAATTAATGGATCAGTGAGAAATGCAAGATATTAAAGTTAGTAATAAACACATGACTTATTCGGTAAGTTCAATTTGCTGTCTACACCGCTAATCTAAAGAGAGACTGCAGTCAGTGACTCGGTTCTAACTATCACATTCTACGTACATGTTATTGTTAAAAGATAAAATTAGGGCGCAGTGAGCCTCGAACCTTAAGGTACGTTGCAACTGAAGTCACGTGAAGAAAACAAACATTGTGATTAGAAATAAATAAAAACGCTTCTGACTAGTGTTGAAGTCTCAGATTAACCTTTTAGCTACGCCTAGCTTTCCAGCTGTGGTATACCACTCTAAACTCAACATTGTTATATTTCAATATTATATTACTAAGATTATTATGACTAAGAATTCTAAGTGACATAAAACTTTTAACTACTTACAAATCTCCTTAGAGACTAAGGTGATTAAATATGAAAAATATTGCCGTCGGCAATCTTTTCTTACTGTCGTAGAATGTGAAAAATATTTTAAGCAATTAATCAGTGTTCTCGATATATTTGCATGAACTTTAAAACAACTAAATGAATATTATATCACGAACAAACACGAAAAACCGGAACATAAAAGACAGCTGCCAACTAACCTAACCTAACGAATATTATCGTCTAATAGGTTTTCGGGGTCGTTGCCAAAGTGTTAAATGTTCAATCAATTTTTTAAACCAAATAATTTTAAATTTTATCTAGACTTTAATAAAACTTTGTTTGTTTATCAAAAATAATTAAATTAACTTTATATAACACGTTTGAAAGTTTGATTCAGCTTTGTAAACTTCTGACTCTCGAATTCCGAACTTTTTGTAGGAAGCACGTGGACGGGCTTTACGTTGGGAAACTTCCACAACATGCTATTATATGGATTATATAAGTTTTTATATCATACAAGTATTAGATTTACAAATATAAATCACGTCTTAATTTAGTACGCGTTTCCCATTGACGCAAGTAATGTGTTTAAATTATTACAACCATAAGAACCGAGCCCAATGTAAATTGAGTGTGGACATACAGAGCTGGTATAGTTTCATTCATGAACCTCGTCTTAATAGCATCTTTATTATTATTATTTTTAATCTATACGGTTCTGCATAATACATGCAATAAGAAGCAATTTATTTGAATAGCGAAAAAGTTCACGCAGCACCGTAGTGAACAGACAAGGCGCGAAAAATAAATTAACGCCTTCTACGACAAGTGTTGACATCAAACCGAACGGACGCCTCCGTTCCGATCCTGAAAGTGCTACGACACTTCTAAATACTTTTTCTACGCCTAAACACTGAATATTGTAAATGTTGATTTTTGCCATCTTATTTGTTGTTTTAAATGTTTTGTTATGTGACGTACTAATTTAGAACAATTTGAGTATTTTTCCTTGAGTCATTCAGATTCTCCGCGTAGTGCGGACGTACCTAGTGCATTTCGGCGAGCGGAAGGGTGCGCGTACGGCGGGGGTGCCGGCGCCGCGGCACGGACGTCGGCCGGCGCACAAACACTCACACTCAAATATTCATCTAACCTTGATGCGAATCGGCGCACTCCGGGTTCCATCCGACGACGGTCGTCAGTACCGAGGGGTCGAAGGGCTCGCTCGAGGAGTGGGTGCTGGC
>NW_013525473.1:2288404-2299509 GCF_000836215.1 Papilio polytes
CGGTCGAGCGCACCGCTTCTCGCCGCGCCGCACACCACTCGCCACCACATCTCCACTCTCATTAATACAATCCGGAACCAAATTATTCTACTATATCTTTGTTATGGATTACCAAATAATCAACAAATTAATATTTTTGTATATACTTAAATTTATCTTATTAAATGACAACCTTGTCAGACATCACTTATCTGCAACAGAAAGTGAAACTGAAAAAACTTTATGATAAATGTTAAAACATAACCAACAGTTATTTTTTATTCCTTACTATCTAAAATTTCTAACACATAAATAACATCTCATCTACACACAAGACATAATCGTATGGATATTATATTCTAAGACCAAAACTACTTATAGAAAAATGAGAGTCGACAAAGTTGGTGAGTCGAAAAACCCACCGTGGAAATGCGCCTTAAAGCGTCTTTTGTCTCAAATTTACACTTTGGTATCCTTCAAATAGTAGACTAGTCAATGATACTCTGCTTACTGAGAGAAAGACAAATGTGTGTTAGATTTGTATTCAGTAAAAATAGGTGATCATTCCATGTCCGATTCTTTAAATAGAGAGGATAATACATACTTCATCAGGCTTGATTGTGCTTAAAATCTTAGTCTGCACTTTATTCATGACGATCACATCTCTATTTTCGTCACAAAATCCAAATATTGCTAATATTGAAAATAAATGCAATGGACTTACAATATTTTAGGTCAAAATGAATTTAACTAATCAGGTATGAAATGCGACGTTTTGCTCCTACAACGGCGCGCGATCCGACGCAAGCATATTTTCAATTCTGAGAATATTACATCAATGTCCAACAGTTGGCGGGTGTAGAGTTTCCTATTTGTAGGTAACGCACTCGAATTTGTCATATTGTACTATTCCATTGCCTATTTGATAAGGCACATTTTAAAATCTGAGGCAAAATAGTATTTTTACTTGCCTTTTATTATTTTTCATTATAGTTTTGCTTTTTTTGAATAACTATTTATTTACATATTTTTTCATTATATGTACGGTTTAACTAGGTTTCGCCTGCGACTCCGTCTGCGTGGAATTAAAAAAAAATAGCCTACGTGTTCTTCCAGACTATAGATGATGTAGAGACATCTATGTCAAATTTCATCTAGATCCGTTCAGCTGTTTAGGCTACAAACTTTAACAAAAATCCATCCATCCATCTAAACTTTCGCATTTATAATATAAGTGAGATTTATACGTCATATTAAAGTAATTTTAGTCTAAAAAAATATGAATTTAACATCATACTAAAAGAGTTAATAACTGATGTGTTAACGGTATCTAGTTACTAATGCAATAATATAACTAGTAAACATATATTTTTAATAAACAAATAGTTGTCAATTGCTCAAAGTTTTCAGTATAAAAAAATGATCATCTTAAAAGTCTTTAGGCATATCAAATTTACGTAAATTCAGTCTAATCGAAATGTCTATTGCCTTTGTGCGCCATAACTAGATCCATTTGATGAAATGCGGTCGAAGCCCTTTCTTTATGAATCGAGGTCTATGCACTTGTGTGGGGTGTTGAACCAAAAACTAAGCTACTTAGCTTCATCGTTTGTTGAACTCACCTTCGATCGTGCATTATTATTTTTACTTTTACTTTAAAAGTAATACGATAGAATTAACTCATTGGACAATTAGAACTCTATTACCATATGTTATTCTGTTGAATAACTAAGTTTAAAACTTTAAATAATTCGACAACACATTATTAAAGTATTTTATAAGAGCCGTAGTTCTCTATTTTCTATTTTCTTATTGACAATTTGGTAATATTTTTTTTATAAAATACGAACCAGTGCAATTTCTATCTAATCCGATAAGGTCAGTGATTAATCTTTTAAATGTTAATTATACGTGAATGAGCTTAGAAAAGTCCCAAAAGCTCGTCCGTTTTTTTAAGTTTTTTTGTCACCGACCTCAAGTTATGCACGGTGAAAGGAACTCTCTCGGAGAGCAACTTGAAACGACGTGCTTTTTCTTAGCAGCACTTCTATGCAGCGTCTCAAGGTCTAAAATGCATTCGTTCGTAACGGTCATTATAAATTTTAGGAATCTAACGAGGTAGAAATTAGAAAATTGGAATAATGACTAAACAAATTTAATAAAATGTAACACGAAATGCATGTCGCTTCTAAGATAACCTACCTTATGGTTTAGAAACATGTTATATACGGAAACACAATATAAAAAAATAACAGCTTCCTGAACTTTTAAGATGAAAACTAACTGTTCCCATGCGACTTCATCCACATTAAATTATAAAAATTTCATTTTATTGTTTACATTTGTAAATTATCAATTGCAAATGTTAAAATGACATGACATGATGTCAAACCATTACAACCTTGATTCCTTAATGTTGGCAGCAACTTATGGTCTCTTTCCCACATTAGGGTTTTTATCCAAAATATTTACCCCAAAGTGTAATGGCGTGAAAATGTAGCCTAAAGCATAACGGAAGTGTAGGGCTTTTTATTACAGGAAGAGTTATCCAAAAATATGCTGCAATTGCTGACATCTTAGGCAACAAAGAAGTGTGTTTACTCTTTATTATAATAAGTATAGATAAATAAGATACTCAAAGACTCCAAATTGTATTTATATAAGTATTTCGCTATTAAGCCATTAGTTGAAATTTACATCTTCTATACCTTTGTATTAAAATAAGATTAAAATTTAAAATTAAACGATAGTAAGTACATGCACCTAGCTACTATTTTACACCGCACATTTGCAAATCTGTTTTTAGACAATGTTTTTGTTATTAATATTTCTTCCTTCTACTAGTGTGTTTTTATTTCTAAATATTATGTACATTTATAAATTAAAATAATATTAATTTTGTTTTCCTTGTAAGGTTTTTCTAGTATCTAATGTACAGTACGTATGTAAGTATGTACGACAGTACATACGTACAGTCGGGGAAATTGGCAGTGTTCCACTTTACAGGCTACATTTGTACATTTTGAAACGAGACGACGAAAAACAAATACAACGCGGCTTATAAATGTATTTGATCGTAAAAAGTGGAATAGTGATACACGGCTAGTTTCTTTTTATTATCCCTTTGTTTTCACTTACTGGTATCTAAATAGTTCTTTGTAGGAAGAGATGGGGTTTGTCTCCTGCAATAAAGAGATGATTCTTCGTAAAGTAGATCACCGCGGATTTTCGCGACTGTACTTAAGATTCTGTTCATATTTGTGATAACTATGTAACCCGTTTACTTTCTTTAGGCTTACTGAAGACTAGTTTGGCATCTTGTGGTAAATACAGCGATATCGTTAAGGTTGATTAGTTTGGTAAAGTTTTGATGTAGGAGCAAAGTTCGCGATGGGTGGCGGACGAGGCGATGCGAACGTTCGCCAGCGGCGCGGCGGTGTCTACTGCAAGTCAGCTCACTTCCAAGAAATGTAGAGACGTGAGCCTCGGCCGCGACTAAGGGATTTATTTTCTGTTAACGCTTGCGAAAACTATTCGGTAACAATTTAATAATTCGATCTGTATTTTTTAATGACGATGTTGGCGAATTAACAGTTAATCATTAGGTTTTTAACTTTCGTGAGATTAGATTTTAAATTTTAAACAAACTTATGTCTTATTAGTTTTTACTTGTATTAGGAAGAAAAAAATATTTATCATCATATTCTGAGGAATATTCAAATTCTAAAATAAAGTCTTTTTACACAAAGTTACCCACACAAACAATAGCAGACTACAACTTATTAGTAGTACACATTCAACAGCTGCGTAGACCGTGCACACTAAGCCAACCGTGTCCACTGTGACATACAATGCACACATACAAAAATAAATTAATAACTATTGATTGATTAAAAAAAATACTTCGACTGATTTACCCTTAATATATTCCCGTGTAGAATACGATGTTATGATACATCATTCTACATAATTTATAAGCTATTCAGGTGCAGGTTCAGATTGCAGTACAATGTTTATAATTGCATACCTGCGAAAAAAAATAATTGTCTTATAAATTAGCAATTATCAATCATAAAAATCTATGGATAATGTAAATAAGAACTAATTCTATATGTGATAGAGGAACCGAGGAATTTAAAAAATATTCGCTACAGTTCAAACGCTGCACCGCGCGCCTTACGGAATCATTTTTTGTAAGCCGTCTAGTTGTTGGCGTGTTAGGCGGCGAGTTTTTTTTTCTGCAAGCCAGTCGCTTCGTGACCTCGACTGACATTAAAAATGGTTATGCCTCATGCATTTATACAACTTTTTTGCAGAAACGGGTTAGGTGTATGACATACCACAAAATCTCAGATATCAACGATTTATGTCTAATTTTTTCTTATATTTTTTTTAATTAACAAAGCCAGCATTCAATTTGTAAACAATTCGCACGTTTTTGGACAAGACAGTTACAAATGACAGATGTATAAATATTGCTTCTTACTAATCTCACTAACATTATAAATGCGAAGGATTGTATATTTGAATTTATGTGTTAGAGGTATTGCCTAACGGTTGAAAGGATCTACATGAAATTTGCCACAGATGTAGAGCATAGTCTGGAAGAACACATAGGCTTTTTAACAATTTTTGTAACACCGCGCGGAAGGAGCCTCTGGCTACAGGTTGTTTAGATATAAAAACGTTCGAATAAATATTCTGTTACTCATTACAGTCGTTCCTAAAATAGCCTAGCTTTGTAATATTAGGTAAAAATAAATACACGGTATTACATTGTCATATGGCTGAGGTAAAACATTTTTTTTATTAAAATTTTGTACATTTACAATAATTTTATGCATTTAACATATCCAAATTATTGTTGTCCTTGAAGACTAGGTTCTCAATCTATTGGGCTAATATGATCACGGACAAAATTATAAAGGGTCTTGTAAGAGCTTAAAACTTATTTGAACGTTTAAAAGGTCTGTTTTAGAGTAACAAGTCAAATTGTGGCCGGAAAAATTATGCAGATATAACGAAGTTCCTTTGGCGCGATCCTCGCACGATCTTGCCTCTTCCAGGTTCTACATCAATTTCGGGTGTTTCATTCCAGTTCACCAATTTAGTCGATAAAAGTCCGAATAAGATGAACTCTATCAACAGTATCATTCACTTAAATAATTTAAACTTCCGTGAGACATTTCAAGAATAATCATTCAATGCTACTCTAAATGTTTGGTGTAATTGTTCTTGACATTAAAAATACTTTCCAAGTGCTGGATTATGATTGTTTTGACGCGATAATTACTTTGTGTGTTTGTATACATGTAAGGGCTTCACACGACATTGATCTGGCGACGCGTCGCTAATCGGGCGGAAAACCGCCGCACCAGCTCGCTATCCGCTGCACATTCGCTGCACACTTTTCTCCTTTGATGTGTTCACTATCCACTAGCCACGAACAGACAGCCCTTGTTCATCAATCACCTTCATGTAAATATTAATTCTTATGTTCAGTTTGTATAGTACGAGTATATACATTCAACTGAATAAAAATGTATGAATCAATTTGATATCTCAAATGTTTTTATAGACCAAAAAGCTACCCATATTGTTCAGTACAGATCATACTGGTTCACTTCATTCGTTAGCGAACATATAATTTAAATTTCGCGGAGCGGGTTAATGCGGGTAACCGGGCTATTTTTTTCTACCGCACTAGTGGGTAGATTTAAATTCTCTCCGGTACGGTCGAGCGCGGGGCTTGCGGAAAGGTGTGCCGAGAAAAGAGTCATATACAAGAAGCTATGTGAGTCGGTTGGTTAAAAAGTGCAAGTTCTAAAATTATCGGAAGTGGTTGCTTGCCCGAAACGGGTGTGTCATATTTACTAGTGAAAGGTGTCGCTTGGGATTTCGATTTCGCGTTTGGAACATTAACGGTGCACAAGTGTGGATCTTCAGGCAACATAACTGGCGAATATATACTTGACAGAACTAGACTTGACTGGCGGTGAAGCGGACATCGAGTAGGTAAGTACCAATATCTTTCATCATCTCCTTGTTTACAACATTATGTCCTCTGGTGCATGCGTAGTCTAAAGGTAGGTTGTTATTTACGGCACAAATCGATATGGTAGTACTTTTTATTTAAAAAAAAATGCTACATAAAACATCCTAAAACAAAGCTAAAACACTAAATTATGCTTATTTGTAATTTACAAAAGGCAATAAAAACTGTATGTCAATTATGAACAGCTTTTGTCAACATGTATGAAATTACGTAATACCAAGCTTACATGATTTACTTATGCATGAAACAAAAAATTAAGCATTTCTCAGTAATGGGCTTTTACTAAATTAACTCATATCATGATAAAACTAAGATCAAATGTATGTGACATATATCTATAAATAATTTACGGATTTTAATGGATTTAGAATAGCACTATATAAAAGAATTCTTAAAACCACAAGAAGCTATATTAAAATAACACCGAACTAAAATATAATAATTTAAAACAACCAGCAATATTAGATAAAGGAATGAGATTAATACAAATAACGTTTAATGGGTTATAAAACAGATTTAAATATATTATGGATTTATATAAGTTTTTTCGATGTTAATCTTGTTTTAACATTAATTTAAATTCAAGAACAAAAATCTAAACCGTATCTCAGTGATGCAAATGCATCCGATGTTATCTGCCAATTAACCCTAGAAAGCAAACTTGTTTATGCAAGAACAGCTATTTGGATATTAACTGTTATTTGCATTTGCCAAAAAAATATAAAAAGTAAATTTTATATCAAAGTATATTTGTATACAAAATAGGCCAGTGATGGTTTGAAAATAGTTTTGGTTATCAATTTTGTAGAATTGATTTAATAAGAAGAATATTCGATTGTTTTGATTGATTTATGATCTGACGCCCGCAAACTTCGTTAGCATGGAATTTTATAAAAATTCCCGCCTGCTTCAGCTACCTTCCAGTCAAAGTCCCGCTTAAAAGATAATCAGCTTTGTTTCGTAGTTCAACGTGTGTAAAATGAAGCTATTACCAATAGCTGTCTGACGACACGTCTCCACTCTTTGTCTATGAAAAGTATAAATAAAAATCTAGGATATACTCACATGCTAATAGATTTGTCCCAATGTAAGAGACCGACTTCCTTCAAGAAGCAAGTGTATCACTTTTTCAAAAGCTAGTAGTTCCACTTGTTCTGCGGATGCCTGATGGCTGATGTTCAACTCGGTGTTCTCCTAGTTTAATCATCTTAAAGAAAAAAGAACTTTATAGTTACTATATAATACGGTAAGAATGTTAATATAACAACAGAAAAAAATTTGAAAGTCTAGATTTCTTAACAAACAATTTCATAGCAAGAAGAAATGAAATATCGCCTTTTAAAATATAATAGAAAGCAAGTAAGAACTGTTTACATAACCAGTCATAAGCTTTTACAATATTTTTATTGTATTTTCATCGAGTCCTTTTTTAGATACAAGGCCAGACAGACTTCTACGGTCATCGAACTTAGGTTTCGATGTCTGTGCGACACGCCGAAAAAAATAGAATACGATTTGAAAGGTTTAGCTTTGAACAATACTTTATACAAGTCTATTGTGTTAAATGAAAGTTCTGTTTATTTTACTTCGTAAAGATTTTGTGATAAATATTTAAATGTTAAAAATTAAGGAAGTAATTGTAAGTGTTGATACCAAAAAATTACGAATCTATCTATACTAGTATTAAGAAGAGGAAAGATTTGTATTTTTGTATGTATTGAAATAACTCAAAAACAACTGGGCCGATTTTAAAAATTCTTTCACCTTTAGAAAGGTTTAGAAATCTGTGAATAACATAGGCTATATTTTTTAGTTCACGTGGTAGAATAGTACAAACATGTATAAACTAGTACTTTATACATGTTTGTACTATGAAAAGTGTTAATTATTAAGACTAGATAGATAGAAATGACCAGACTGATTTTTAAGAATGACGTTTTGTCGGGAATCGAACCAGGCGCTGCAGATTCCAAGTCAAACGCTTAAACAATGAGCCACCGACGATGTTTTAAACATTAAAAAATGCTTTTAAAAATGTTGTCAATGTTTAAAAAATGTAACGTAAAAACCGATGCGTTTGTAAAGAGAGGATTTTAGGTGGTTTAGTTAAGCCTTTGAATATATTGAAGTGGGTCGCCAGACGCATTAGCGTGAATACCAAAAAAAACCGACTACACAACTTCATACAGCTATGGCTCCGTTTGTTAGATAATTTTGTGAATAGTCTAGACGTATCCGTAATAAATTATAAGCGGCTGCATTAATTGCAGAACGAGTTTTTAATTTGATATTAACGTGAAATAAGTATAAGCTATTTTTAAATTAACTAAATATATAGCTTCTGATAATATCACGTTTCGCAGTTTCCGAACACCGCATTCAAATATATGAAATTAATTACAACTATAAATACGTACATGCGAATGTTTAATGCAATTTATAAGTAAATTTTACAAGGACAGTATATTAAGACGGTTGATAAATTAGCAAATAAACGTCGGTTTTCACTGCATACCCAATATGCATTAAACATAGAAATATATGTCTATTTCTAAAAGGAATGAGAGAGTGTAAACTCACGATATGTCAAACATTCGGCTAAAGGTGCGATAAAGAAATTTGTTCGAAGTAAATTGTGAATTATGAAATAGAACTATTTCAGTAATAAGATGATTTTTATAGAAGACCTTACTATAATAATCTTAATATTTAATTAATCAAATACGTTCTGTCATTATTTTCAAATTCATTTTAAAATAATTCAGGTGTTGTGACGTAAAGCATATTCACTAAAACTACATACGTAAAGACCTATAAGGATTTCTATCCCAGTGGGCATAAGTTAAACTAAACTATGGCTGTTAACTAATGCCTAACCCTCTCAATACAGCACTTTTTCTTTATGTTCCAATATAGAAGCATTTAATCGAATATAGCAGCGTCTCTCATCGTGCCATATATCCTTGTTTAACTATACACACGGAAAACGTTTATTTGTAATCGTGGAAATGGAATATGACATAATCAGATATATCATTATGCAATTTTTGATGATATGCAATGCACATTTAGTTTTATAGTTATTTGTCAATGCATAAGTATTAATTAATTCTCTGATTATTATGTTTACGAATTTATTATACATTTAAAAATAATACATGGATGTATTTGGCAACGAAATCTTGAAAAAAATTCCACGTATAAAATATAAAAAAATTTCCAAGGATTAGTTGCATAGTACTAAATTTTGTATTTAAAAAAAAATAGTCATAAACATTGGAGATGAAGGAATCTTTACAAAACACAAAAGGTAAAAAGGAAAAAACTAAATAAAGCAAAGTGTTCTTGAGGGCATTAACACTGCCGATTATAAGAACTGCAATCGACGTATTTTTACCGACATTTTGACATCATCATTAATAACTTCCTTTGTCCCTACGGAGGGTGGGCACAGTATGTGCTACTCTACTTTGAAAGTGATGACATGATTTCAGTTATGACTATGTATACACTCCCTACTGGTCCATCACTTAGGGCGCGACCCTAGGTTGGACAACAGTCCCCTGCCCAAGGGGAAAATTAATAAAGTTACTTAAGCATATCCTAAAGCACACAATCCATTCATACTTTCTTTAGTCTTCCTTTACCTTTGTTAGTACATGCTGTTATTAAATAATAACAAAGTGTTTGTTAAACTCTATGTTAAAATTCAGACAACTATGTTTTTTTAAGTTTGGAGCTTGTCTGTATTTGGAGGATACTTCGTCTCAAGTTCAATGTTGTAACTATCGCTCTTGAGTATTGTAAGCCATTATTACTTAGACAAGGTTGTAAGCATTTACGGTAAGTGTGTAGAGTAAAACGCACATAATCAGCTATGGAACCATGTCTCACCTTGGCCTTGCAAAAATCGTGCTCATACTATCAAAGTGACACGCATACTGGATAATATTTAGCTCGTATTTTAATTGCATATTTTCGTTTCTTTTTTAAATATCGCCTAATATCAATAAGAACGATTGGATATAGGGCAATTTATTACGTAACTAAACGCCAATAGCCTAATGGTTTGGGGTACGGACTACCAATCGTGCGGTCGAGGGTTCGAATCCCGCCATTCGACTACCGTCACCATATCCTAGCACAAGCCTAGAGCTTAGTTGGAATGGTTAATGGAAATATTAGTAAAGTAACAAAAATCTACTAATATTAAAAAAAAACTTCAGAACTACTTACTTACGGCTTAAATTTTTCATATTTATGCTATTATATTTCATTCCAAGAGATAGATTTGATTGTGTAGCTAAGGTAATTAAGGTGCAAGAAAATAAACACTGAGGTTTTTAATACGGGCATATTAAGCATACTGGTCACAGGTAAATGCATGGAAACTCAATAATAAATTAATAAATAGTATGTCCTTGTAATTATAAAAAAAATATTAATTATCGATTAGTGTTCCCGCGTATCAGAGCATTTTAGAGACATATACTCCTAAGGAACGGAACCGATTTGTTGTCTGGCATCACGGGTCGCGAATATATGTGAAATCGTAACTTAACCAATAATCACGAACATTAATGTAACTTTACTGCGGATCTATTACGCACTAGTTATAAAAAATGTGTTTATGCGCAAAAGTAAAATTGTTAGACAACATTTATTCAAGGCAAACATTAACGTAGCAGTTACAAAAAAATAGGTTATAAATAAACTCACTCTGTATTGTATTCAAATATTAGAAAATTTATTTTTAGTTTTGAGTTGTCTAATAATCATAGTTATTGAAATATTAATTATTAAAACAAATTTTCACATATCGTGATATTTACAATAAACGAACGAAAATATCCATAAATCCCACTACATCCCTTAATTACATATCTTCTATGTGTCAAAGGCAAAACTGAAAACTGTTCTTTTTTTTTTATAACATAAGGTGGCAAACGAGCAAGCGGCCACCTTAATCCGACAAAACGGCGAAGCGACCGCTGCCCATAGACATCCGCAATTGCAGAAGCGTTGCCTACCCTTATCCGACGGAGGAAGAGACGCACATAAATAGGATATT
>NW_013525473.1:2299596-2323557 GCF_000836215.1 Papilio polytes
CGCCTGTCTTCTGTGTGGTCATGGTATTACACCGGGCGTGCCGACCCATTCGTGCTAAGATGTTAAAGCGGGCACTACCACTGTTCAGTTTAATTGACGGTTTTACCCGTAGAGTTCGACTGTTATATAAAATTGTGATAATAACTAAACAATTTAATTGAATGTGCGTAATGAGCTTTAGAAGAATGACAGAAGCAGTGTAGAAATATAATAGAAATGTATAATTAGTAATAACACTAGTAGTACTAGTAGTAGTAGTACTACTAGAAATTTTTCCACTTTTCTCTTTCAAGTGCCTAATAATTCATAATTCATGAGAACGTGCATTTTACGATCTATGGCACTTCATTAAAGTGCATTGACCGCTAAGCTTCCATGAAATAAGAATACTCGAGGCGATGAAAATACAAAAATTGATATCGTCAAACTATTTATGAAACTGTTTCACTTTGTAAAATAGAATACTTTTTTTTTTTAAATCACTAGACGTTATTAATTTTTTGATTACATTCACAATAGACGAGTGCATACTCTGCATACAAATTTTGACACGCCGTGTCAAGTTATTGACAGCTACAAATCGTAATTTTTCTTGCTAGTTTAGCCGTTATTGTTACTTTTATTTACTTTTCTTGAATGAAGTTTTACGATGTCTAAGAGGCCACAGGCGTTTTATTCAAAGATGAATTGAATTGTCGGGCAGTTCACAATTTTTGCATTTCAATTAAATGGAAAGAAATTTTATAAATAACTAGTTGTTCTCGTGCGGCTTCATCCGCATGAAATTATAAATTTATTATTTGTATTTTTGTCAAATTATCAATAGTAAATGTCAAAATGACATGACATGACAAATCTTGGCAATCTTGCTTTCTTGATGTTGGCAGAAGCTTATGGTCTCTTTCCCACATTAGGGTTTTTATTCAAAATCTTTACCCCCTAAGTTTAATGGTGTGAAGATATATAGCCTAAAGCGCGACGTAAGTGTAGGGCTTTTTATTAAAAAAATAATTATCCAAAAATATGCTGTATTTGCCGAAATCTTAGGCAACAAAGAAGTGTGTGTTTACGCTTTATTATAATAGACGAAAACTTAAATTTAGCTACCTTCGAAGATTTACCCTATTTTATACAATCACTTTATTTGTCTTTGAAATGGTCGAGGTAAGAGACAATTAGTTGAGTGTTGAATGAAAATGGCAAATTCTCGTTTATTTCATTGTCTCGGTGGATTTTACGAGTATATTGATCCTGGCAGCTACTACTTAATTTGGTTTTTGAAAAAAAAATACTGACGTATTGAACGATTGAGATGAACTTTTGAATATCTCAGCCTATAGCTGGAATATTGTTGCCGGCAAAATGGATATTGTTTAATACGAGCATCCATGAATCGTGTGACGTCACGAGCGAAAAAGCGGGAAACAAAATGCAAAACTGCAAACATGTGAGCAGCTCGTATGGAAAACGAAAGTCTTTCGACGCGAAGTTTCATTCAGCTGAGTGGAAGTTGGTTTGGTCGCGGGCGCGCGTCGCTGGCAACCAGCTCGAACTGCCTCGCCGGTTAAATATAAACTTAATTCTATCGCAATAAAGACGAATATGCATTGATCAGAAAGTAATAGAAATAAACTTTTAATATTATTACAAGTATAAGATCTCACGTCTCTTACTTTGCTTAAGTAAACAGAGATAAGATACACTTTCAGCTGAACTAAAAGCACGAAAACATTCAATTAATACTCGTATAACTATAACTTACTAGTAGCACTTTATTATTGATATATAAATAATGAGGCTTTTGTTAAGTTCTCTGACTTCATCAAACGAGAGGTAAAATGACCTAAAAATGAGGGGGTTAACTATCTTCGTAAAGTAGTATAGTTAGTCCAATTTTAAAATTACTCCATAACTTCTAATTGTACCAGAACGCATAGATGTATATAATATCAAAAGTATTCAACAAAATGCCACGCCGTCGGCAATTTAGTAGCCAAAATCCTTTTCAACTGACCTTCAACATTAGACGAAGTACAAAAAAATTTATAACATATGATCTACCTGGTTCCTAAGCCGCCTAGACTTTTATAAAACCAGTTTTTTGTCCGTGCATTGTATTTGAGGTTCGGTTGTGCGTGAGTGCGTTTATACATATTTTTTTTTTTGTGGTCTCGTATGGAATATTATTAGGATAATTTTTCTTTGTTACAATGATAATTACAACTTATGTCTCATAACTCAGTGTAATATGATTTTTTTGTAATTATTGCTAAATATTCAGTGAGATATCTATACTATTATAATGAAGCGTAAACACACACTTCTTTGTTACCTAAGATGTCAGCAATCACAGCTTATTTTTGAATCATTATTTTTTTATTAAAAAGTCCTACACTTAGGTCACGCTTTAGGCTATATATTTTCACACCATCAAACTTAGGGGGAAAATATTTTGGATAAAACCCCTAATGTGGGAATGAGACCATAAGTTGCTGCCAACATCAAGGAAGCAAGGTTGTCATCATGTCATGTCATTTTGACGTTTGTAATTGACAATTTTAAAACATGTAAACAATAAAATAAAATTTTTATAATTTCATGCGAATGAAGTCGCACGGGAACAATTAGTTTTGGATTAGATTGCGTGATTGATCAATAATGCTTGAAAGGAGAGTAAGGGATACCTAATAATTAACATTAGTATTTGCTGTGTTAAGTTACTTTTACCATACATAGTTATTATCTATTAAATGTATCGTTTCTAAACTTAGTTCTGTTGTTGAAGAAAGATAATTGAAACCACCCAAAGTTGCTATTCACTTTTTTATTTAAGAAATAACAATTGTAATCAATAATGTTGGTTACTGCAGTTTTTGGTAGTACAAATATTTATATTTTAATTAAATGGTTGTGATTAATTTGTCCTGTTAGATAAAACAAGTGTTTTATCTAGTTATTTAGTTTTTTAGTATTTAGTTAATAGTTTAACATTTATTAAATAAATTACAATTTCTTACAAAATTAGTATACACCAAAAGCATGCTAATCTTCTATAGATCATAAATCATGTGATGATGAACAAAACAGTTGATAAAAATTGCTCTAAATGAAAACAGCGCTGTGACATCGAATGCGCTATTGTATTCGGAACTAGGGTAGGGACGGCGAGTGCGTTTTCAATGTCACGAAATGGGGCTAGTGATATATTATTTACTTATACATAGGATACATAGGTGTACATAGAGTGGGTACATAGTACTATTTCTATGAGCGCACCCCACCGATTGTAATCTGGGTGAGGGGCGAGCGGTTGGAACGCGCGGACCAATCGCTGTGCTCTCGTGACCAGAAAAGGGGGAGGAGTTTCGCACCCCTAGTTTTCTAGGGGTTAGTGTGCTTCCGCGGCCAACCTAGTTTGCCGTCAGCCACCCCGCGCGCTCCCTTACCCCGCATCAACTAATTTAGGGTTGATCAATCGGTGCCGCTAGCCTTACGTAACGCTAGACGAAGGCTCCACGGAGATGCGGCACGCTGCTACCTGTAATATTACCGTCGCCGAATTACATAACATCTTCGTAGATTTCGGCAGTATTAGTCATCCAACTTCAAACGTTTGATTTATTTATTTTGAACAATTTTGACGACCTTTTATAAAAACCACACATACGAGTAATTAAAATTATTTTATCGCCTAATTTTTAACCAATGTTTATAAATATTTAAAAATATTGTATGTCAGGAAACTGAAATAAACATTGTGTTGTCTTTAGAATCTTACGAAGGAAAAGAAAGGACAGGTCACTGAGTTTTCTAAGATCACACAATAGATGGCGCTCCTTGTATCGTTCTACAATATGCAATCTTACTGTTTTATCGCTGAATAACAATATTTTAGTCTGAAATTGAATAAGAGGAATGGTTTATACATATTTAATAAAATAACTACTAATGTTATTTAAAGTAATTAATCGTTTTTAGTTTTGAAATACTGTCAACTTTTAAGAGCCAAAGCAGATAGACATTAATTATCATATGTGGATAAACTTAAAACAGACTAAGTCGAATTTTGAAATTAATTATTTGTTTTATGTTATATAATATTAATATCTCTCTTTGTTCATTTATCTCAAACGAAGCCGGGGCTGTATCTAGTGTTATAAAAAATGCACTGTGAAATTAAAATGGCAGATGATTAAATTTTTTTTTTCGTATGAAATTCGTATGAAAGACATTTAAGTGTGTGTAAGTTAGATCAATTTAAATAAAAAAAACACAAAATAATACTATCAAGCTATGCATATCAGTAAGATGACCGAACAACCGTAGCTGTAGGGATAGAGCAAGCCTCTACTTCAAGCCAGGTTAAATAGCTTATCTCAAACTTAGGCCCAAACAAGCTCTTTTTTCAATTAACAGAATTAATTGGTAGTAACTCAACTTGCATTATTTTTTATTACTTAATTAATCTTTCCTTTGTTGTTTACCTTTCAAATAACATAAGCTAATTTTAGTTCTTGCAATCAAGGTATCTGAAAACTGATTCTCACTCCATCTTCGTCTAATTACCTTTTACTAAAGTGTTCTCTCCAAAATTCTTCCTCCTCTCCTCCTGTCTTCTCCAAAATTTTAGGATGGAAAGGGAGCTTCCAAATTAAAACATGACATACGTGTGTCTTTTAATAACGCAAATTTAAAGATAAGGTACACAGGAGCATTCGTAGAAATTACTCGAAACATGACTCCCTACACGTGAGCCTTTGTTATCCACAAGCGAACAGCATTAATAGCCATGTAGCACGTATCCCTAAATGGGTGGTCAAAAAGCATGAGAACTTAATTGGTCACATACTTTCTTAAGCAGAATTTATTTCCAACTAATTCTGTTGATTTGCTGACTCGGAAATAAAAATGAAGACTTTAAAAATCTTTAATAAAAACAAGCTCTTTGAGATTTGATTTTTCAATCAAAAGCAATGCTTTGTTCATTAGTATTATAATTTTGCTATTTAACAGCCTATCGCATTACAAATATAATCTAACGTTCAATTTTGCTGTCCTCATTGTTTATTCGATTTAACTATGACAACACGGAATACTGAGAAATTGAAAAAATTCCGATCGTTAATACAAAACATGTTAAAAATCCTATAACAGCAATTGAATTCAGAGAATTAAACTCAAAACAAAATTAAATTGCATCATACTAGTGATGTACTGCAAAACAACTTAATAAATACAGCTTATTATTGTCAATAATAAAATGTTCTCATTTTATTATTGACAATAATATTATTGACAATAATATAACCTGTCTTATGATAATAAAGCCCTAGACAGGTTTAAAAAATCTTTTTGATGGCATTTGAATGTGAAGATTGAAAATTATGAAATCGAAAGAGATCCTATGTCACTTCTTCATAGAAATTTGGTTAGAAAGCAGTTTTCTTAAGCTAGTTATCTCCAAAATTGGTTATCATAATAGGTCTTCTAACTCCTAATGGAGGCATGACTGCAAGTCATTGGTCAGATGTCTTAAATAAATGTTAGTATAATATGTGCTAAATAAAATAAATATATTAAAAACCATCTACTTAATTTTATTATCTTTGTTATTTTCGCTGCATAGATTGATATCATTGAATTCTAGAAAAAACTCATTGTTAATGACGGCCATAAAAATCTAGACTCTAAATATAAATGCTAACATAATTTTGCATAGAAATATGTACCAAAATGAAGTCATGTTGATTTCTATCTAAATCTATTTTCAAGTTTAATATTAAATCTATAAATGAATTTCTAAAAACTTTTAAGAAAGTTGCGCGAACCGATGAACGTGCGTATATAGTTTAAATCTATGTGGAGGAGGTATGGTCGAATTACAATCAAAGGACGACCACTAGTTAATTCAATTACTGTAAAAATGGCTTCAGAGGCAAACTAGACGATCTATGAAAAGTTGTTAAAACAAACATCGGTATACTTTACAACATATTCTTAACTGAAGTGATGCGATACATTTATGTATGGGAGATTTTCGTCTAATAATTTTATTTAAATTTCGTTTTCATCTGAAGGTAGCCGTTTGCGTTTGATCTGCAAGCTTAGGAACATATTTAATGCTATTATTACAGTCTCAATATCAGTATCGGGAGATAGCGGAGATCGTGACGCGGCGACTGCGACGCGCCTTATCGCCGCATCGGCTTCGTGGCTATCGTAAATAATGTGCAACTTTTCCCGCCACGCCCCCACTGCTGGGGAACAACAGAGGTATGCAGTTGTCCATGCTGTGGTAATAGTTCCTTTGTGTTGCCACTGTACAAATATTAATTATCCAAATAATTGTCAATGGAATGTATGTAGATGGCTACAACGGTAGAGTAAGACCGAAGAAAGTATGGATGAACTGTGTGAAAGAGGATATGCTTAAGAAGAGAGTAGATTCAGGTATGACGGCTGAAAGAAATGTATGTAAGAGCATCACATACTGTGTCGACCCTCCGTACGGATAAGGGCAAGTGGATAAAACTCTATTCCATGGACACTTTAAGGAAGCAGAACTGTGTTGTTAATTTTTTTTTAATTAAACAAAATTTATTTCCCCAGAAGTCCAGACATGGAACTGTTTCTTCTTTACTTCAGATTTTACATAATTTAATATGACTTTAAAAAATATTCAAACATGCAAATGCAATAAAAATTATCTTAAGTGATAACATTCTCAATGCGTTAAGAAATAATTCAACGTTTGAAAATTTGTTACTTAAAGCATAAATGTAAATTCGAAGGAAAAAAAGTAGTCAAAACTGTCTGCGAAGTGGCCATTAGACGCATAAATTAGTTCATTTTACATCAAGGTGCAGACAAACATTTTGAGGTAAATGACCCACATGGCGTGTCGCATTTCCTGCGTGTCGGCATACACCCATCAAATACTGGACTATAAACTAACATTTTAATCGAAGAAAAAAAAGTCTAATAGGTTAGTAAAGTGAATTGTTGGGAGGGTAAGGTTGAATGGGTTATTTAGTTTTCCAAAAATGTTTGGTTGTGCTTGCACCATTTAAGAAAAGGTTACATGAGCACCGATCCTGACAACTGCTTAGCTAATCTTTTGTGCATTTTCATCAACCAGGAGTTTCCTTAGTAGCATTTTAAGGACCCTTAGTGAGAATTTAATTTTAACCAATGTTTTCCTGTCATATCTTATAGGATTTGGGACCATCAACCAAAATGACACCTATCTAGTAACATTTTACGGAATGATGAAAATAGCAATCCTTTTTTTTAATTTCTTGATGCAAAAGAGATACAATTTTATAAAACTTAAACACACCTCACAAAAATCTACACAATAAAATATATCAAGCTATTATCTTGTTAATATTCAATTAACTGTCAACAAGAAATCTGGTATAACGACCACTAAAAACACGAATCATATTTTTTCCCACAAAATTTGCTTGAGCATCAAAAAAATAAAAATACAAGGCAATTTCATAGAATACATTTGTTTGTTTCCTATTCAATGTTCACATATTGCATTTTCTATGAGACATTAAATTATTTATAACTCGTTTAATTATTTCACTTTAACATTTACGGAACCGGTATAGTAGGAACCCACTCAATCCACTCCACACAGACATTAAACTTTCTAATGCCTTTTTTTCTTTTAGTGTTTATATTAGACCGCCTGCGTTTGAATGCGACGGAATCGCAGTCACTAGACTCTTGAAAATTTTGCATAGATAAAATTTGAATTATCCGTCTGCGCCATGTAATATAGTTTATTTAAACCCTAACTGTACATTTTTACCGTTATTTTTGTTGATTGCAGACTATGCGCACTTTAGTGTTTTCTTATCGGCCATTAGTCACAATTGTGATGTCATTGCATTTTGCATTGTACAGTTTTTGTTACTCCTGCTTATATCTAGCCCCTATTCTGCTTCTTTGCTTATTTTTACTTATCTTTGTATATGTTCTAAGATGAATCTAACAACGTATTTACTATTTATAGTCGTTATCCCTAATATTTAAGTATCCTTAATGTTATCGGGATTAAAAAAAATCGGCGAATCGTTTCTATATCCCATTCCGATCTTAATAAGGTCACCACACTGCACCACGCAGTGAGACATTTTATTACATCTATTCTGATTTTTTTTATTATAAAAAGACTCTATGGATGCCGTGATCGCGCGTTGCGAACGCAGCGTACTCTATCGCACTCGCGGCATCCGCGTTGTTTTTGACTGAAAACGGTGCACGCGCACTTCGTGCCACGCTGGGCCATTAAAAATGTTGATTGCAGTATTTTGCATTAATACTTTCATTGTCCATCTAGACAGTTACAAAGATTTTCTTAGCGTTACAGACATCCTGGAAAGAAAAGTGATATTTTCATTGCTTTAGAATTTTCAATGGTTGCTATGTAGTGACCCTTTTTTGGTATCAGTGAGGAAATCTTCAAAAGATGGGGGAAAGGCAGGGGTTTATTTATACTAGCCAAAATCCAATCATTGACCATTCTCAAGTGCAACTGTGAAGTTTCCGGGATCTCCAATGTAACGCACTAGCACGGATCCAGTAAAATACTTCCTTGTGCTTTCATAAAATTCCACCTACCTAATTTTTTCATAATCGCATTTCGTCATTAAGTTATATTTGACATGGTTTTGTTTTATTTAAATTTTACCATGGTCGTACCTTTACCGCACAATACTAGCCAAGGCCCGCCGGCTCAGTTGGGCGTTCTAACTATATGCACCAATGTTTACACGACTCGGACCACTAGCCGGCGGTTACGAACATTATTCTACGCGCATACCAAATTTATACTAACTACGTATAGTACTAAACATAACAATGTTTACCCCTTAATAACGTAGTAACAATATTAGTTTTAGTCATAAGTTGATGCGGGGTTCGGGGATGCAAATTATTAAGAATACTCGTGAGACAACTTTTCTTTTGAAGTTAATAAAATTATTTATTTACCCGAATCATTTTTATAAAAGCTTTCGGAAGAAACATTAAATTGCCACACAGAGTCGTGGATTTGTCTAAAACTTTGCCAGTAACTTACCTTTGACAAAATAGTATAGTATAAAGTAGCAATTTCTGGTAGCCACGTAGATAATGTAAAGAATATGCAAACGTTAATAATCTTAACAAATTTCGCTAAAGATGATACGAGCCATTTATTAAACTGAAATAGATTGCACCATCATTCAATATAACAGTTAATTAATAATTTACAACAGTTGCGAATAAGTATATTTCAATATTATTAAATTTACATAATTTTAATTTCGCGTTTTTAATTTAGTTTGTGTGACTTCGTAGACACTCGACTCATATTTTAAAAAATATTTAAAAAATAGTAAATCCTACAAACAATTTTATAAAAACGTTTTTTGTAGAGATATACTGAAAATAAAAATCCTAGTTATTGGAGAAGAGACGAAGATGCTTTGAGTCATTTTATTCTATCCATATATTATTATTTGCTACCAACGTTGATTTAGAAAATTTCATGTTCATTGCAATATCTTCATATTACTGTCCAGGAAATAATTGTACAAAAACGTTTTTTACCTCAATGTCGCTGCAAATGTGAGGTATAGACCGACAAGGATGTCTTACTCTATGGCCATAACTCAAACTAATTAATGATAACAATTCTACACCTATGTAGGAGTTACAAATGTCTGACAGTACTAATAGCAATAGCATAATCGTTCTTATCGTCCAAATAATCTTGTCTCACTCTACAGTTGTGAAAACATAGACATTTCAACCAAAGAACATGACATGACCAAGAAAAAATACAGTAATATAAAGGTAAAACAAAAACAATGACATTTTGACAGTTATTTTTTTAAAACGCAGACAAAGCCTTAAAATATTTGGAACCACTCCATTCATAAGATATTCCCCAGACAGTATTAGATATGAGTAATACGGTAAAAAAAACTAAATTGTTAAAGTAATATATACGATTGTTGTAGTCTGCGTTTTTGTGTATTTTTTTTATTATTCTCATAAAACCGTTTCGAGGCACAATCTGAGACTTAGTTATAAATATTCATGCATTCGACTAGACGATGCTATATTGAGTGTGCAGTGACCTTCTCCTCCGAATCAAATGTCTACCTGATTAACCGGTGTCTATGCGTTAGTTTCGGTTGCTGTATAGAAGGCCTTAGTCTTAAGGTGTTTACACACTAAACATGTCCTGACATATTCCAATTTTTTATCAATCTTCATTTAATTTTTACGATGTCCATTTAAATTTAGCTTATCTATCTATACTATTATAATAAAGCGTAAACACACACTTCTTTGTTGCCTAAGATGTCAGCAATCACAGCATATTTTTAAATAATTCTTTTTTTAATAAAAAGCCTTAGACTTAGGTCATGCTTTAGGCTATATATTTTCACGCTATTAAACTTAGGGGGTAAATATTTTGGATAAAATCCGTAATGTAGGAAAGAGATCAAAGTTGCTGCCAGCATCAAGGAAGCAAGATTACCAAGGTTTATCATGTCATGTCATTTTGACATTTGCTATTGATAATTTGACAAATGTAAACAATAAAATAAAATTTTCATAATTTCATGCGGATGAAGCCGCACGGGAACAGCTAGTTATGTGATATTTTAATTTCATATACATTTTTGTTGGATAGAGAAATCAGACCACTTATCCTTGACATTTACCTCTAAAGAATATGCTATCAATTTTTAGTAATTTAAGGTTTTTCTTTAAAAATTTAATTACTGCGCCTATAGTAATACTAATAGTAGTACATACATATTACTGGTGATTTTAGAAAATCGTAATTTTTCATATGAGCATAGATCAATTTCTAATCATTGGATCGATTAAAAAAATCGATTTTTAGTAAAGTGGGCTTTTTAAAATAATTTTCTCACTTAGAAAATCTAATACTTACAATATGTGTTTCGTTATCTCTTTTTAAGTACATCATAAAAGTTATTGGACACGATTCTATTTCTTACAATGATAAATTTCGTTACTACCTATTAAAACAATGTACCACAAACTATTTTTTTTTCTTATGTTTCATTATCAGCAGATGTTGGCAAAGGCCACACGACCAGAGTCGGCCAACGGTTTTATGCGCGTTTCCGTTCGAAATGTTTCAATTATTGCAACAGTCCATTCCTCGTCCATATAAGGAAAGCGAACGTGGGATGTATTGTAAGTCGTCACACAAACATATTTAAATTAATATAATATTAAAGCTGTTGAAATACCTAGACATTTAATGTGTTTTTTGTAATGACTAAATAATTTGTTTCGTTAAAATTAAATTTTTAGATGACCTACTCGAATCTGCAAAAGACGTTTCCATAGTTTGGTCACGAGTGCCTGTTTTCCCAGCTATATTTAACCATTCGTTATTGTTATTGGTTCGATAAATTCGAGAAATGCGTTTCCGAACTATGTAACTAGAGTTTTACTCCTTTGAAATTTATTTTAACCTAACACTAATTTACTAGGTAAATAAAATAAATGGAAACTTCAGCAGCCTGGTATAAGTCTGTGTGCGCAATTATACTAATTCCTACAAATAATTAAAAACCAATAATAGTAACAACTCTTGTTGCCAGTGCCCTAACATTTGTGACGCATCTTTTTGCTCTATGAAACATGTTTAATCTACATTACAATGCAACAGGAATACCAACGTTATTGCACTAACACTATGCTAAAGAAACAATTTTTTTTTCTAGAAAAAAAGTTTAAAAGGGTACATTTATATGTGAGACTTGCAGTAGAAAAGCATTTAATATTTTCGGTTAAACGGTCGCTCTTTGAACGAATCTATACTATTATAATAAAGCGTAAACACACACTTCTTTGTTGCCTAAGATCTCAGCAATTATAGCATATTTTTGAATAATTCTTTTTTTAATAAAAAGCCATACATTTACGTCAGGCTTTAGGCTTTATATTTTCACGCTATTAAACTTAGAGAGTAAATAAGTTGGATAAAAATCCTAATGTGGGAAGGCACTACAAGCAATTGCCATGGTTTGTCATTAAGTCGTCATTTCGACATTTTGCAATTGCTAATTTGACAAATGTAAATATTAAAATAAAACTTTCATAAAGTCATGCGGATGACGCCGCCGCTTATATTAAATAAAAGAAGATTGTGTTGGAGGTTTAAGTGTTAAAAAGTTATTATAAATGCACGATAAATATGATAGCGCCGCGTAGGTTTGCATGACGGTCCTGCGCGACACGCAGCGGCCGGCGGCCTCACTTGCGTGTCCCTAATGTTTGCATTTAGGTTGCAACCGGGTCAGAGATGGATATTGTATGGAGTAATTACCCTCCATAAACCTATTCACATTATCTTTGTAATGGATTTTTTATAATTAAATGAATATTGTAACTGCTGTTACTAATTAAAGATATTATTACCTATTTGTGGTAGAAGGCAATTGAGCGGCTTATAAGGTGTTATGTATCAGACCCACCACTTTCATGGTTACCAGAATCTAGTTATACGTGTCTGTTTACGAGAGAAAGGGAACTAGGAAAGAATGTTATTTGAAAATTGCCTTTCACCTTAAAATTTTAATCTAATAGAACGAAAACGGAAATCTTAAGATAGCGTAAGCAAATGGCTTAAAATCATAACTTCACTTTCCTACGGTCAGCTATTTCGTCCAACGACTTTTTTTTTTTATATAACAAGGTGCCAAACGAGCAAGCGGCCATCTGAATCCGTCAAAACGGCGAAGCGACCGGTTCCCATAGACATCCGCAATTGCAGATGCGTTGCCTACCCTTATCCGACGGAGGAAGAGACGCACATAAAGAGGATATTTCCCTTTCCTTTGCATCTCTTCCACCGTCAAATCCACTTCCCCTCCCCATCCTCTCCTTATAAGAAAAGGGTGGCAAAGAGAAAGGGACTTACATTAGGCCTCCGGCACCACACTCGTCAGACGAAACACGGAATTGTTTCTATTTCACGCCTGTCTTCTGTGTGGTCGTGGTATTACACCCATTCATGCGTGCCGACCCATTCGTGTTAAGATGTTAAAGCGGGCACTACCACTGTTAACTTCACTTTCCTCCGGTCAGCTAATTCGTCCAACGACGTTTCCAATCAACTTTCGGATAAAGTTCAAATCTATAATCCAAAGTATCTATTCAGTTTATCTACGTATATGCTTGGTTATGCATTTGTTTTCTAACCGTAATTCAAAAAAGGTGTTCAACAATTAACAACTGTCATGAATGGTGTCTGGGCATAATTTTTTCCTTTTTTTTTTATAAAAAGTTTCTTGCATGTGTAAAGAGCGTCAATAATTGGCTAACTCTTCCCGCGTCAGACCGTATAGTTGATCACATAACTTCTTGAAGTAAACAACTCGGAATAATCAACGCATAATACTTGCCCGGTCTAATCTAATTGCACTGCGATGCCATTTGTATTAGTGCTCTGTCTGTCGTTTTTTATAGTTACCTTTATATTTGCTCAAACATTAAATTGATAGGTGTTACAACCAACAGCTGTGTATTTTATTGCCTTTGTTTTTATCACAAGTATAAACAAATAACATTTAGATAGACAGAAGATGGAATTCGTTTAACACCAAGCATAGCTTTGTTGTCACAGCTAGATAAACTTACTTAGTAAAACTTTTGCTAGGCGTTAGTAATATCGTAGTTAAGTACTTCAAAGGCCAACATTTTTAATATTAAAAAGTATATTTATTACCTAAATACATACGAAGTTCATAGATTAATTTGCACCAAAATCGTTATAGCAATTTAACCCGTTCTCGTACGATATGAAGCGTACTTTGACAGGCGTATAAAAATTCAAATGAGAGAAGTTCTCATCAGAGGCAGGTTGTAGGGTAATAGCGTGAGTGCGCACGCGCAATACCTCGTCCGCAGTTCCCATGGCACGGGCGCGCACGTTCGGGCACATTATCAATTAGGCGGAGCGTGCGCCCCGTCATTACAGCCCGCACGACGCACTCATGAGATGCGACAAACTATAATAAAACATATCGACGAGTGAAAGGCTATTTGTTATAAGTAAATATGTAAGTATATATTCAGAATCGGCGAATTTGTCAACATGTAAACAATCAAAATGTAGGTGTCGTTTTTTTTCTAAAAATGAAACTTGAAATGTATCTCTTGAACATTTAATCTAAATAGCGCTTAAAACAAATAGCCTTTCACTCGTCGATATAATGTATGAATACAGTTTATTTGTAAACAATTTTATTGTAAATGCCTATAAGGTTTTTTCTCAATCGGTAAAATGCAAAAAACAGTTTCAAGTTAGCTGTAGCTTTTTCTCCTAATTTTGATTATTTTATAATATTCAAAGAAGAGTGTAAGAGAATTTAAAAAAAATTCTAGCTCACTGAACTTGTTAACTTCTAATCTTTGCAATTTGAAGACTACAGCGACTATATTGCGAGATTCCTAACTGTTCTCTACAGTTTACAGACATAACTGAGCTCAATAAAATAACACAGTGAAAACCAATCTTAAAGGTACGCAGCTTGGTAAAGGTCGACTGTCCATTCTTGAGACGCCGCATGCAAATTCGAGATAGTAAGATACGCGGCTACTCGCCGGGGAACGTGTTTGGTGGCCCGCGGACCTTATCGTGTGACATTTGCCTTTAAAATAATATGTTTATATGACACGCCTGGTTTCTGAAAACGATATCAAACTTTAGTTGGTGCTTGTGTCAATTATTGGATTATCGTGTCAAATAAGTATGACAATTAATTTCAAAGCCTTAACGAGAAATTAATCGCTTCAAATTGATTGACCTCTCAGAAAACGGGTGTAAATATTTGTGTTCACACTGTAGATTTATAGTTACTTTTGTTTACTTGTGGCTTATTAGAAGAAGTAAATGATTTATACTCCTCGTTTTTTCATACAATTCAAAGGGCTACCAAATAAATTAAATGTACATTTGATAAAACTAATTTCACGGAGTTTAGACCGTTCAATCTTAACCATCTGGAGTACTTTAAGTCGTTAAAACTGACCTCAATAACACTGTAAAATTACATTTATTCAATAGACATTTATATTTAGAAGATTAAAGTTGGTTAAAAAACAAATCAGTTAAAGGGAGTTTCTGCCTTCAATGTAATTTAGGTCACAGTTACTTGTAATTCTTTTTAACTTGACGTTTATTAGGTTTAATGTTTGCTATTCCATGAGTTTAAAAAATTGAATTATCAGACATATCTGAACACATTAGAAGAAGCTACTAAAGTAGCTTAGATATCTTCTAATGTGTTCAGATATGATATCAAAAAGTAAACAGTTACATTTTTCTCCGCTATATCTTCCTGGTATTAAAACCACATAGTCTAAATATGGAACACTTGACATTGAATTTAACCAGGTGGTCTATCTATACGTATAGATAATAAAATGAACTAGCAAAAACGTTTCCGAGCAGGGCAGGCTGAGCGCTTTAACGAAAGCGTCGTGGCCCGCGCGCCGCGGAGCTTGGTCGTGAGAGCGCGCGAGATAAGTGCGAGGTCGCGCGACGTCACGACCGCAACCCCCGGCCGCCAGCGCTAACGAATGCCTGCGCCACGCACGACGCACACGACGCACGAGACACACACTAAACTATCGCCTAGTATCGCATCCCATCGCCTAGCATAGTATTATGTAGATTAGCACTACTTTGCCTTACATTTTATCTCATCTGCACGCTTCTAATTCCCTCTATTTTTCGTGTTATCCGTTTTGCAAGAGATGTAATATTTGACCACAATCACACTTGATGTTAAGAGAAAGTAGGATGTAGTTCAATATTTAGTTTTTTAGTTGTTATTTTATAGTAAGCACACTTTGATTACGCTCATATGGGACATGTTGAAGTTTGCCATCTTACTTATTCTAGCATTTTACGCTTTGGTCTCACCAATTCACAGAACGTTCCAAGTATTTCCATTGAACGCAGACAGAAAGTAAAGCGAAACATTTCTTAAGATTGACCACTACTTTCAGTTATTCTCGGAAATAATAATTGTAACGAAAATTTTTATAAAATCCGTAACGAACAACGGCAGTAAAACATACACTTTAATACAAAAAAGACTTGTCGATCGCTTTTTGCATTTAAGCAGAATTTTCGATGAAATAGAATTCTGAGAACACTCTTTGAATAACACAAACAATAGATGTGAGAATCACGAACAAATTGGAGACAGCAGCGTGTAGTAACCCAATCCGGTAATAATAACGAAGTAACGGCTTGTGCCGAGGCTCCTGAGGGAGCCCTCGAGTTCAGTTACTCGTAAAAGAGGTTTAGGCTAAGCGCCATCTGCGCTCGGCCACCTCAAGCCCGGTAAATCTGTAAATGCCTCTTCAAGGCAAACAGTGGCCATTCAGTCACAAAAAAAGCGTGTAGTAAACTTACTAAATGCGAAATTACATTAAACAAGTTGCCCAATCTAAAGACACATCGATGATTAATTACTATTTTACATTAACTAAAAGTCAACGTAAAGATTTATTCTCCAACTTCTGAACTACATGTTAGATGCTTTAGGAATTTCGCAAGTTGCGCAACATTTTGTAATTCAGAAAAATGTCATCTCGTCGCTCAATATTGTTAAATTCAGTAAAAAAAAGGTTTTTTTTTATAGATAGTTTTATGCCACAATAAAAAATTTAACAAAAATATTCCTAGTTTCTACACAAAAATTTACAACAGTAAATGACGATTAATATTTTAACTTAGCAAGAATTTTATCTGTGTCACTCGCTGCAACATAAGTTTATTTCTATAAGATATATTAAAAAGATTTCACATTCTGCTTTTCCTCAGTAACCAGTTCCAGACGAATTAAAAAAGGAGACAAAAATATCCACGTTAAGATGTGCAACGGCCCCCAATTTGCATAATTCGTTGACAGTCTGAGTGTAACGGTAGATCTTTTTTATTACCTACTTTCGCGTTATGGCTTCATAATCATTTTGGTGTCTAGTATTTTCGGCTCGCCTAAGCTATCGGTACACCGTGCATTGTATCTTTTAACGCACTGATGGTGGGTTTCTGAAGTTTCCACTTATTTTGTCATAACATAGCGATACATTAGCGTTCAGTTGACGTATGTTTCAATAGAGTAAAACTCAAGTTAAGTAGTTTGAAAATCTATTTCATGAATTATCGAACCAATACTAAGGAATGGTTAAACATAGCTTGGAAACTATCCTGCTCTTTAATCTTATTTAAAAAAAAGAAAGTGATAATGATACATGTTCTTGTCTGCTGGTTAATTGGAAAGAGAGATGATAACGTAAAAAAAAATATTAAGGAAAAACGCGACGATCGACCTCACATCAGACTAAACATAGATATCAACTATGTTTTGTTATAAAATAAATATATTTCCTGTTGCAACGGTTTTTCGACCGTTAAGATAATGCATTCAAGACGTAAAAAAGACGGATAAATATTTACTTAAAACTAAATTAAAAATGTAGTTGCAAATGAATTAATTCGAATCTAAAATAAGACAATGCATTGCACACAGTGTCGGTATTCAAATTAAGTATGTTTGAATGTTTAAAGTTATTAATTTTTATAAAATCGAGATTCCTGATAAAAAATTGTACTGAGCATAACTATTTTTTAGAACAAGATAGTATTAACTAAATGATATGTACAATTTTTTAAATTCAAGTTATCTATATTGGAGTATCAAGCCGTTGAAAAATATATTTAAAGAAGTATACCATAAATTGGATCTCATTTTATTTTAATAAATTAATGACAATAGAAAAAAACCGCAGACAGCGGGCACATTTGTCAATAGACAAAAAATGTTGTTTACTTATCTAGGCGATAGGCGAGTCTGGTCTAGACGGTCTAGTGCGTCGAACTCACGATTTATTGTATATAAATTAGTTTCCGCTTTATACCCGCCCATGAGAACGCACTCATATACATATGCAATCACATATGCAATACACATACACATGGATAATAAATTTAAAATTACGACGATAAAATAATATTTAAAAGTGTTTCTAAGATCTTTTATTTTTTAAATTCAAATGTCTACAGCGGCATCCTGATTTGTAGTCATAGCTCCATAAAGATGTCTGAATATGTCTATAATATGACTTTATATTTATGTCAAGTGAAAAAGAGAATATTTAAATTACAAATTGAGTTAAACTTTTTTTCTACAACATGCATAACACGCTTTAAAACATATAAGTTATGAAAACCAGTCTGCTTTCGTAATTTTTGTAAAACGTGACCAAGCTGTGCCAGTAGCTGGAACACTGGTATGCGTATGTGTATTCCAGCTTTTGCGAATGAAGTGTAAGTGATGACCCACAACATAAAGCAACGATAATATCAAGTTTTCAAGTCTTACGCATGACATCCATAAGGAATTTAGTCCAAAAATGGATTGATAAATCTAGAGAATCCATTATTGAGTAATTGCGTCTAACATATTTGGATTTAAAAGGTAAAATTGCCTGCTTTTATGAGCGTATGATTACAAAAGAATGTTTGACAAAAAATGCATAGTTATCAAATGATTTTGAGGACAAATGATAGTAACGTAATTACTTAGTTTGATGCTAAGTGTTCGTAGAATGTGGATGTCGTTGTGTCAGTACTGAATTATCATTGAGACGCTATACAAAGGTCGTACGTTTTTTGTTTTCTTTTTTGCACTGGAAACGCAATTACGCGTAAGTTTCTATTCAGTTATATGATCAATTATCAGAATTAGAGCGAATAAAAAGCTATTCACGTGGTGAGAGAATTACAACGATACCATGAAATGTGTGCGTCATTATTTCTTTTTTTAAATACAAACGCACATTTATATAGTAATGGTTGCATGAAGAAAAATGAGTTTGACTTTTTTATACGAACAGCTGTCTTTATGTGAATATAATCGGTATTTACGTATATTCGAAGTATATACGACTCGAATGTTATGTACACATAAACGTAAATGGATAGGATTAATGTTAACCAATTTAACTAAAAACAAACACGCACGAAGGTAATATGTTTTGAAGTGGCTCGCTATCAGGAGGATGTTGGAAGGAATTGTCAAGAAGACAAGGAAATTTTAAACTAAACCAGTTAGTTTAATTCCTTAATGCTTTAACATAAATTTGGCGAATTAAAGGAGAGATATAAACATTCTAATTACAAAATGAACAATCTTGGACCTTATATTCGTATCAAAACCAAATAATAAAACGTCCTTCGTAAATTAAAACAAGAAGATTATCGGCATATCCGATTCGCACGAGCAAAAGCACAACCGGAAATCAATAACAGACGGTCAAATCAAAACGAACGCTGCCATATCGATTTCGACGTATACTTAAATCTTGTCACACGATTCCTTCGATACGAATGTCACACGAATGCGATGACACTTATTATCCGTCTAATTCAGGACACCCCGTCTCGATTATCATTTACTACATCGCGTACATTGCTGCTTTAACAAATAAATTTCATACATAGCCTTATGAAAAACGTCAATGTATACCGTAAAGAAACTTTCGAAGTTGAAATAAATTAAAAATTATTACGTCGCATACAATTCCGCATTGGTACTGTGAATCGATTGTCCACTGCAGTTACGACCTCGACCACCTGGCGAGCACGCAAACGTCTCATTGCGAATCGCCTAATCATTATACAAGGACATTATATAAATGTTCGTCTGGCTATACTAATCAAATTAGCCGAGTGCAATGACTTATTAGCATATTGTGCACATTTGTCGACTTTTAGATGAAGTAACCGACCTATCGGCAAGCAAAAAAATTAATATTTCAAAACAATTCTTGTACAATTTAGACAACTTGTGTGTGTCTTATATGTCGTATGAAAAAAGATTGATTACTATAATATTCTTACCCATTGCTTACATATTTTAGGTCATACGGTGGAATAAACTATACACATATCTTCTTGCTTTGCGAAAGTTTAGACAAGTTTAAACAAAACAATTAATAATGCGAATGTTTGTAGCCTAAACTGCTTAACGAATCTCGATGAAATTTAGCATGGATGTAGAGTATAGTCTGGTATATAGCATATGCTACTTGCTTTTTTTTTTTTTATTTCTACGCGGACGGAGTCGCGGGCGAAAGCTAGTACTTACATAATTTATATGGAAATTATATTTCACCCATTAAATTCCATTTGTTGTCCATGGAATAATTTAAAATAGGTTGTTTAAATTGAAAATACAAACTTGTTTGTTTTTTAATTAGTCTGTGGTTACATACAGCCTGATGAAATAAAATACATAGATTAAATATAATTTCTCATTTCCATTGAATTAGACTACAGTTACTATAAAAAAATCATTAATGTATTTTTTTTTCTTAATTGTAGTTAATGTATACTTAGTTTTTACATTTTTAACGATTTTAAATGAATCATTAGCATACAATGCAAAACGTTTGTAGTTGAACTTAGGCCGAAGCCTTGTTTTTTGTGGGCTCCTAGTAATTACTTTTAACGCAGTGCGTGTTACACAGAAGCTCAGTTGAGAATAGTTAGTAATTGTTTTCTTTGTGATATAAATAAGGTTAAAATCGGTTAAACCTTATGTAAAACCGGTTTTCCGTTTGATACGATCTAATTACACCATTTTCGCTTCTTTTCCAACGTACAGATCAACGTACGTTTCTATCTACAGATATAATAAAAATGGAGTGTCAGAAGAAAAATTTCAGATTTCGGAAGCATGATGTATTTGCGTTGTTGATAACAACAATCGCATGTAAAACAATATTGTCTGTCTGTCTGTCCGCTGGCCGATTTCAATTGGACTTTCACTGAAGGGTAGCATAGACATAGACGGGCATAGGCTATTTTTTATCTTTATGTTAATCATTGGGCCGATTCAAACATTTTTTCACCGTTAGAAAGGTAACATAGGCTACATTTTTTAAGTTACACGAGATCGAAGTTCGAGCAATATAATCTATAAAATAAGTCCTTGCCGCCGTATATTTTAAGAAACACTGTCCCTTCAATATTCTATTAGATAGTCTATCACAAACATTATCTAAGTTCTAGTCTGATAGGTAAAAAACTTATCAAATTTATTAGTTTGCCTAAAAGTTGGTCTTAATCATATTAGCGCGCTATCTAATCGTACAACTCGACAGTCACTTTAGAGATCACCGCGCGAAACGTGGCGGGTGAGTCATCGACGTCAGTACAACGGTTCTGAGATATTCTTTGCTGAGTCGTTGAGACCACGCATTCCCAAGCGCCCAAGGATCACATGTCACCACACCTGCATCTGATTCATTGTCATATTGTACTAAGAATTACACTTACCATGTATGGAATAAGTACTAGGTTTAAGTGTAAGTTTATTTACCTTTTTTCGCCAAATTCAACTGGTTTATTCCAATCTTATGAGCGTCGACGGCTCAGTGGTTTAGGCACTTGACTTGAATCTAAAAGTCTTGGGCTCGAATCACGCCATGTATCAATGTGATTTTCGAATTTCATACATACATAATTTACCCGACGTTCTTACGGTGAAGGTAAACATCGTAATTCAACCTGCATATATCGGCGAAGAAATTCAAAGATATGTGTGAAGTCAAACAACCTGCAGTGTGCCAGCGTGATTGATGGTTTAGTCACCCTTACTTTAAAAACGGCCTAGTAGTTTCTACGTGCATCGAATATATACAAAAATACAAGACTTATCTCTACAATATTAGTATACACTAACAAAGTTTAATTTTAATTCCAACACGGAGTCGCGTGCAAAAGCTAGTAGTTGCATAATTACTGAGTTAGCATTTTACCAATCGGCTTTGACTTAATGATTTGACATAAGCATTATGTAATATGGAGCTTATTGTTAACCTTTAACTTAATGCAAATAATTACGATGATATTTCAGAAACAATGATCATAGCAAAATATCATTGCAGTTCATTAACAAATAGGCGGTACACACGACATGAAGATCTATTTTAATTGCATTCGCAGGGAAATGCAAAGGTTAAGCCCATTAGGAATGCTTCGGTGTGCGGCTTTTTGTAATATTTTAAAACAATCCACTGAACACTTTGGTAAGCCCTAGACACGCGTTACATGAACATACATTGTGCGGCATAGGATACAAGGACAAAGTCTCGAATACATTATATTGTGTATAAAAACTAAAAAAAGTAACCAGAATATTATAAGTCCATACAACTATCCAAGAAATTGTAAAAATCTCATAAAGAAGAAACTTAAAGGCATTTTATTAACTAACAAATTAAAGATCATGATGTTCTTCTAAGTTAAACATCTAAAAGAGCCTAAAAATAAAAACAATAATCAATTAGTGACTAATTATAGCAATCATCACACTTCCTACGTGACAAATCCGATGTTATCAGTAACCTATATTACGCAAAGGAAAAGCTTCTAAGAATCGGTTGCAACAGAATGGTTAGTTTTCATAGAATTAAGAATCATATAACGTTTATACGTAGGTTTCTAGTTTGCCCACCTTGCCAAAATTAACCTGACTGTTGGAGAATCAATAAACAGTATCAACCGCTGACCCAGTGCATCGAAACTAGAGCAATACTTCTATAAATAAAACTGACTGCATGTTTTATAGAAACGCCGTTTCCAATTTTGAATTTCAATTCAATACGAACATGAGAAAGCTTTCGACAACATTTTACAATGCTTTATTTTAGTCACCGATTTGAATATTCATTTATTACATTCATACTAAATTAGTTTATACAAGAATCTATTAATTGTGTTACGTGTAATAAGATAAGGTTCATAAATTCTTTTAAGCACTGTTATTTCTTTAAATGTACAACAAATAAGTAAGGTACTTTAACTTAGGGACTTGTTTAATACAGTAAAGGTCGTTCACTATTGGTATTACAATTGTATTGCATTCAAATTTAAATATATTTTATCTTAAAAGTAATATATCTATGGTAAAGCGATGCGACATCGCTTTATGATTGATTTATAGGTATGATATTTAGTATTTACATGAAGGTGATTGATGAACAAGGGCTGTCTGTTCGTGGCTAGTGGATAGTGAACACATCAAAGGAGAAAAATGTGCAGCGAATGTGCAGCGGATAGCGAGCTGGTGCGGCGGTTTTCCGCCCGATTAGCGACGCGTCGCCGGATCAATGTCGTGTGCAGCCCTTACATGTACACAATCAAACACACACTAAAGAATTTCCTACATAAAGTAAGTTGATTAATAACTTGATTAAATATTTCTTCAAATTACTAGTAAACCGTATACTAGAAATCATACTAATATTATAATTGCAAAAGTTTAGATGGATGGTTGGATGGATGTTTGTTAGAGTTTGTAGCCTAAAGGGCTGAACGGATTTCTATGAAATTTGAAATAGATATAGAGGATAGTCTGGATGAAAACATAGGCCACTCACTTTTGTTTTCTTTTAATTCCACGCGGACGGAGTCGAGGGCGAAAGTTAGTAATAAATAAATGCACATTTATATCAATACGCCAAGAACGAATTTTGTAAATATAACAAAAAATATTTTTGCAAGCGGTAACAAGACCAAGATTTCCTAATTTTTAACATGTTAAGAAAATTTGATTTTCTTCATTGTGCTTATATTTCGATAGTCTATCCCATACTCAAGACTTTACCTTTTTAAAAGCAACTTTCAAACCTGAATTTCAACCGGAAGTAACTCCCTAAATAACCCTTCAGCTATACATTAACCGTAACATTTTTTAAAACCAACGATTACTCAACGCTTATCAAAAATATTGCTCTTTAAATTATTTCCGTAATATTCAAAATTAAAAATTCATAGAGTATTTATATAGTAGTGTCTGTCTGTCTGGCGGTTGACCCGCGTGG
>NW_013525473.1:2324289-2329540 GCF_000836215.1 Papilio polytes
CTCCTCGTATTCTGTTATCGAATTAATCTACGAACATCTAATACCTAATCGCACAATAAATAATGTTTGCATATTACATTTGTAATAAGCGATGCCGTAAAAAGGAATACTTCTTTTTGTATCGGCAAATTTAACGATGTGAAACAAATACGAGAATAGAACAGTAGTTTAAGAATCGATTTGCTTTTTAATCCATTTGCGCGAATGAACATACAAAAATCATTTTTATTTTTGCATCTTTCTAATCGTTTCTCCCATTTATTATTTAATACGCTACAAAATTTCAAACACAATTTCGGTTAAGATATAAAAATAATATCATTTCTAGATCCAGTCTTTACAAGTCCAATCAATAGTCTTATTTTTCTGACATGTAATAAACCAAGGTTCTTAAATTCACCTATTATAGAAAAGATATGCAAAGACATTATAATGAAATGTAATAAATCGTCCTATGCTATTCTATATAATAAAATATTAATATTTATAGATTTGACTTCGGACATCAATAGTTCAGGATATCGCCCGAAATTTCGACTATTCAAAGTTCAAAACCATAAACGTGACTTGCTTTGGAATAGTAACTTAACATTTCTATTAACATCAGTATTCAGAACATATGCCTCAAAATATTTTAATTATTCAATATCAGATAAAAGTTATATAAATTACGTAAATTTAAATGTTTCAATAAAGTAGCAAAACAATTACGTTTTAAAATTCAAACTTAAAATTAACATAGACTTTTCAACAACTTTGCCTCTGTTAAAGCCTATTTATTGAATCTTATCATTTATGTGCTTTCACAGAAAAAGCCATAAAAATACACAAAATACAAGTATTTAGAATAATTAAAAAATGCATAATTCAAACACAAAATAAGATAGACGCACGAGCGATTATTGTCAGATATCTGAAATTCATTCAGCAACGTTGTTTGATGTCAGGAAATCAATTCGAGGCACCATAAACAACAACAGTGTTAATATATTAGTTAGGGTATCGACGAAAACTACTAAAAGTTTGGAAAGAACTTCTGATCTCAATGTCCAGAACATTACCTTAGGACTCTTTCGTCTTTTGTTAGCGATAGATCAATCCAAATTTTTAGTAAATTCGGATTGATTACTGACAAAAATCGGCTGGTTAAATAATACCATCACTTCTGTTCACATGTCAAATGTCTAACAAATAAAAATGCTAATATATACATTGAAGTGTTTTATGAGCAACAGTCATAAAAATCAAATCCATTTCGTTTAATAATTGGGTACTTCGTATTCTAGCAGGCGTTCCAATAAATATGCTCTACTTTCAACCGATAAGTTCTGGCATATATAGAATTAATACACGCATTTCAATAATTTTATTAAAAGGTCAATACATTTGTGTAACAATTTTCATTTAGTATTTTTTTTTTTGTGTACAGTACGTACACGTAAAGTACAATTCTTACTAATATTATAAACTCGAAAGTTTAAATAGCTGGAAGTTTATAAGAGTTTGTAGTCTAAACGGCTGAACGGATCTCAATAAAATTTGCCTCATATGTGGACGACAGGCTGGAATAACACAGCCCACTCACTTTTGTTTTTTTTTTTTAATTATAGCTAGTATTTAAATCTTTGCGATTTAATTCAAATATACAAATGTCTTTGCGTTATCGAATCTACAGCCTCAGTATTTCCTAACCACTCTTCCAATTGATGTACGCTATTGACGTTCGATGTTTGCCCTTTATCCTATATCCTGGATAACCACAGAAACGGCATTTAAGTATGTAACAGAGTCCTAAATAATAAGGCCACAATTGAACTCTAAATTTTATAAAAAGTTTATCAGATTATTGAGTAATGCAGATTGTAAGCGACGCTTACGTAGCGAAGTGTTTAAGATACAATTCAATATTTAGCCGTTTATTATAAATCTTAAACTTTTGCTATTTATGGATAATATAATTGTACAACGATTTCATGTCAATGTACCCGACCACTTAGGTGAATTAGATTCGATCTTTGCATTATTAAAATGATTAATCCCAGATGAAAAGTTCATTTTGCAAGACAGCACTCACTGCGTTCGTGTGCGGGGCCGGGCTCGATGACCCGAAATAAGGCTCGGGGGGTGCATTGCGCCCCGCATGGCCACCCCGAGCCACCTCACACCACCCGCCGAGCGCCGACCTTTCATTCATTACGCAATAAAAGTGTGCAAGAGACTGGGCAATAATCTTTGAATTAAACGCGATGTATTTATTGCCTATCAAAATTGACTCTTAATACACTATTTTAACAGTCTATAACGTTAAGATTTCGTTATTCTTTAATACAAAATAGGAGTAAACAAAAGAAATAAAACACCTAAAAATTAATATCTATTCTAACTCTGAGCATCTTTTGAATATTATAAAAAAATAATTTCATTAATTAGAAAAAGTTCGGTACAACTATTGTTGCATATTTTTTACATCGCTTCAGGAAAGTCAAGATGATAACGATAACGAAATAAAACCTTTACTCATTGGTGTACATGCTTCATAACTTAAGATGTTAAGAACATAGTCTACGGATCTCGCGGTCGAGGATTCTAATATTGTCGTAATACAATAGCTTTGAAGTTATTTAGTTGGTTAGAAAAATTTATTAAAAAATCCACTAAGTAATAAAACATTTAAAATTAACGGACGAGTTAAAAACAAACAACAACAAAAGAAATACTCATACATATAATTCACAACTAGATAAAAAGCTATACAAAGGGTGGAAGAAAATACTATGCAGACATGCTTCTATCCATGCATAGCTAAAGTAGATCGCTAGTCTAAGATATGAGTAACACCGACCACATAAATACACAAGCATTGTAACGTTAAATATTTAAAGAAAAGAAACAATAAAACATCGATGATCGATCGCCTCAGGTTAAACATCGAGGTCAGATTACGCACCGGACCTCTAATAACAATAAGGAAGTCGTACTCGGATAACTCGAGCCTACAATTTCGCCTCGATTCAATCATGGAAATATCTATACTCTCGCTACGTAAAGATACCGGCCACGATCGCTTTCGCATTTGCTACGTTGTTCCAGACTCGGATAGACCGTCATAGTATAATTACTTAAATGTTAGAACCGTGATCGAGCTATGAAGCGTGTTGTGAACATTGTTTTTCATTGTTTGTGAAAAGTGCTGTAGAAATACAAGCCCCGTCCATTAATCTTTTAATATTTAATTATCAACTATACTTTTGAACTCACTAAAGTATGTAAATATAATGTTTCTACTTAAAGACGAATGATCTTAGGTTTGTTTAGTTTAATAACTATGTGAAACGAATGAAGTAACCGTCTTTATTTAAATAACGAGGTCAAAACGTATCGTAAAAGAATGAAAGTATCTCGAATTTTCCCGCTTTTCTTTATAAACATGTGAAATAATTTCTCGTATCGCGTGATTAATGAATATTATTTGATCAGTTCACGTGCTGAGTCTTGCGGCGTGCTGGGGACTGTCGTGCGCCGCATCGCCGGGAATCTTATCTCGAATTATAATAACAGCCCTCGATGGCGCATACAAAAATGCATGCACAAGGTTTTACTTCGATATCAAGAAACACCGACTCAGAGGCGACAATTCTTTGAACTCTTAACGTGTAAACTCACAAACTCTAAGTTTACTAATATTAGTCTAACCGTGAACTTACATTGAAAATAACATAGAAGATAACGAAACATTGTACAGATATGTTAACAGTGGAAACTGACGGTTTCTTGTCTTTTACGGTTATTATTCGATAGCTATTATTATAACTTCATTGCATTTTTAACTGGCTCTCCCTTAAAAAGTTGATTGTCGTGCACAGGTACCGAATCTCAAAATGTTTTCAAAACGAAAGAAGTAGGAGTTGGCTAAATATGAGGTAGTTTTGAACATCCTGATCTAATACTTCAGACGACATTCCCCTTGATAGCTGAATGTAAAACGTGCTTGATGTAAACCGCTCTTATATTGTACAACTAAACTGTATTTTAGAAGCAAGTGAAGCAGCATCAATATGTACCTAACATCGGTTCTATACGATTATCGTTTGAACGTGAAGCGAGGTAGTTAGTTCGGAGCGGAGCGCAGGGCTGGATTGGGCGCGGTCGTGCAGCAAGGTCCGCGACCCTGCGCCCTCGCTCCCGATCCAGGTTATCAACATCAGAACCCTCCCCCTGTCCTGTCCCGCATCACCCCGCCGCCCGTCTGCACTTCACTGCCCCCCTCTTGAAATGCTGCAGGGATTTTCTAAAACATTATATGGAAGACGTTTCCAAGGCAAGCGGGTGCGTTGACTTCTTAGATAAGCTTCATTTATGTACTCTATTGCTCATCCGTGCCACTTTTCATTTCGTTCGTTTCAATTTACAAGACCCTGTATTATAAAGTTTCGTAAGTTTCCTAATATCTTGAAAGATGTTTAATATATTTGTTCTTTAGCCATGATTGAGACTAACAGAGACATTATAATAGAATTAAGAATTCTTATTCTACGTAAAACTTTGTTGTAACAACAAAACACGGTTGTAGCCGCTTATAAGTGAAGAGCGGTGAGCGTTTTCATTTAATTTTTTTACCCATGAGGAAATGTCTATTATCTATTCTGGTATCGTAATTACACTATAGAAAAGTAGTAACCGTTGAAAAGTGTCTATATCGACATTTACACTAACAATATTTAAATTATTTGTGCTGAATCAAAAAATGAATATCACCGTCTACAAATTAAGGAGTTTTTTAAATAAACAGATGTTGGTTACAAGTTTTGTTTGACTTTATGAGATCTATACTAATTTTCTATAATTTAATTTGAAAATTAATAGTCCCAGTAATTTATTGTAAACATTTTTTGTCTTAGGTAGACATATCTTAATTTTTTTATTCTGAAATATCCCAGACTTGGTGGTCGATGTACGTCTGGAGGGCCATTGCTGTTTTAATGGAAGTTAAAGTGGCCATGCTTTTGAGTAAAAATAACTGACTAAAACAAATTTCTTTTCGGTCGCAATGTTTTATAAAACGACTTCATCGAGAAAGTCCTTTGCTTAGACGTAGAGTTCCAAGCTTTAGAATGTCAACCTTATTATTTATATTTTATATTTTATATTATTAACTTGAATATTATGAAAGTAAATGTTTTTAAGTTATAAAATTCTTATGCATTTTATTAGACAGAACGATGAAACAACGTCAACCTTAGATGTGACATTC
>NW_013525473.1:2329854-2392016 GCF_000836215.1 Papilio polytes
ATCTTTTTATCAACTGGATGAGAAAACTTTCTTTGGTCTTATTTTGAGTTAATACCAATGTTTTGACTGAAAATAGATCTTGTTGAGTTTTAAGATGAATTTACGATTGTCTTGTAATATAACATGAATATACCGTCCCCACAATCACTCAGTAGTGAGAAATTGAGACGATAATCTAGCACGGCAATGGGTCATGTTTCGAGTGACAAACTCTGTACTTTTTGTGTTTTTGAGTTTACTCATGGCAGTGAAGTTTGCATCTTATGAAGTAGTCTTACATGGAACCGTATGGTTACATTATAACAGTAATCCGTTATCAAAATGACGCTACGCAATTCATTCAACGTAATATTTTGTTGTTAAAATATTTTTTTCTTATTGTATTTGTTAATTTTTACTATTAGCTGTGTTATTATCTTTTGTTAATATAAAAGCTTGTTATGAATTCAATTACGTAAAAATAGACATTTAAGTAAAACTAAACTAAGGTGTCACGTAATTTAGGGCATGGTCTCTTTTACGAACCTGCATAAATAGAAACTTATAAGCATTTCGTTGCGACGTTGCCGTTATAGTACTGTTGTAAATTATCAGTGTCATTAATAATGACAGATGTCAGTGGTGGGACAGAAAAATCATTTTATACATTCTGCTATATTACATCTTCATTGATGTCAGATAATTTACGTAAAAGTGATTAGACTATTGCAATACTATCCATTGTTTTGTTCCGCATAAATTTAGTGATAAATAACAATATACCGTTGTCATGGAAACGAAATTCCGATTCGCAATTCATTCCACTTATTTCATTTTATATATTTTATTTTTAACCAAATATTAAAATAAATAAGCGATTTTTTTAATACTTAGCATATATTGTATACAATCTTTTTAAAGAATTTTTTTAGCAGAAAATAGGAAAGATTTACCTTAACATGAAAAATAAAGTTTTTTGCAAAACTGCCCGAATATGATCTTTTAAGCGTCCTTGCGACGTTGCCGCTTTTACTAACTACCAGGTTCTTATTTATCGGTATCTTGAATTGTGAAACAAAAAAAACCTATATTTCCGTCACGTATTTTATCTGTTTGATTATTATCAGGCAATTTACGAGAATTTGGTAGTACTGCCCCTAAGGTTTATAAAAGTCACGTTTCAATAAATCCGCTTTAAAAAAATGTTGAAATGAAACGAGCCTACAATTTCCTCAAAGGCCGGCAACGCATAGTTTTCTGGTGTCGATATCCATGGGAGTCGTAGACCACCTCTGTTTTTCCGCCGCTCGTTTGCCTCCTTCTCTTATAAAAAAATCAATAGCTACAATTCCTCGTTTTCCTATTGATATAAACCATATTTCTATTTGCAACATGAATTAATGTGTATAAATATCTAATGGTAAACGTCTATCATACGACATTAATACCTTTGAGGACTGAGTGATCTCAATAATTACAAGCATAAGCGGTTCCAGATTACACAGAACCGTGATAGATTGCGTCTCTAGTTTCGATGAGCAATCTATTTCAATTTCCCCTACCATGGTTCTTCGAAACTAGAATTTGTCATAAACAAACAATTACTACAATATTCAGAAGTGAAATATGAACTTAAGTTTATACTTTTATAATCAAGGATAATAATAATAATAATAATTTTCTTTCATTATAATAATAATAATAATAAGGGCCCGATTCAAAAGGCGGTTATTTTAGAAACCGCACGACTAGTGAGGAGGTTCCTGTCTCTGCAGCCCTGACCACTGGTTGCTTGAGTCATCGGATTCCGCAGCCGGTGGATTTCTATTTTTTTATATAATATGCTTTATTTTGTTATTTTTTTAAGAAAATCATGTGAAATGTATTATATATAAAAATAAGAGAATAAAGATATGTGATAATAATAATAAAAATTTAAACGTCAAAATGTTGATTGAAATTAAGTACATAACTATAAAGACTAGCCGTTGCTAGTGACTTCGCCCGCGTGAAATTAAAAAAAATAATTAAATAGGTAATACGCCAACCCTACGGGACTAGGATAAGGAGGATGATGATGATAAATAAAACATTACCATACCACTGATAACGTAGCTTTCTAATGGTGATAAAATTTTCCTTATATTTAATTTAATTAGAATTTAAATCGGCCTAGTTATTTTAGAGTTATTTCAATACATACAAAAATACAAATCTTTCCTCTTTGTAATATTAGTATAGAAGAATGAATTCTTTATTAACCACACTAGAACGACACGTGTTTAAAGCAACTTAATATTGTTATTAGATTTTACTTTTGTGCTATAATTGAAACAAAATAATACAAATAACATACAGTTTTTGGTATTTTTATCACAGTTTAGTATTTTACAGCTGCTATCAAACTAGACTTCCAACTTAATAACCGTAAACTTAATGACCATACCTGACACATAGTGTAAACGCACCTGCTGCAAATTGTTACGGAAATCTATCATATGTCAATTAAGGCGCTAAACTAATTTATAAAATTATTATTGAACGCGTATAACATTTTAAAAATATAAATGTTACTTTTGGCGGGCGATTACATACTCATACTTTCCTACCGAATGACTCGGACTACCCTAAATTAGGGAACGATCAGTCCTTGACACGTTGACACGCTGGCCCAGTGCGGATTGGTTGACTTCACACATCATATTGTTTTCATCGTAAGAACGTCTATTCGATTGTTTTGTTTGTGTCAAGTAAATTAGTTGTTGTTAATGTAACGTATAATTTATTTGGAGATTCCATTTAGTATTCGTCCAGTCCCAATTAGTTTAAAAGACATGAGAGCTTTATAGTGAAATTTAAAATGCATGCGTGTTTAAAATTAATGTAAAATGTGGACATTATTGAATTGCAGTATTGCGTGACTAAACAACGTCGCCGTAACATGTAATCAATCAACCGTTGTAAAATAATAAAACGAAATGTACCAAAATATTTTAATAAACAAAACGTATACTGTATGTACTATATACCTAAATTGAATAATCTATATTGATTCGGCAATTTTTTAACATGTTTCACTATGAAATTAGTTTTATGTTAAAAAGAAAAGATAGATATAAGATACACGAATTTAAAGTCCGTCTGTTTTGTTTGTCGTTCTCAACTATAAAACACAAACAATTTATGACAATAAACAAACAACGCCATCTATTGGAAACTTCAGAAACTAACATTTATAACGTTTAATTTGGAATAAAGAATATTCAGGTTTGTAAAATCAAGATATTTAGTATTCTAACTTATGCTAAGTCATATAAGTGTACTCCTATTACTCCGCTTAAGAATAAGTGTTTCCAGAATAATTTTATGTAATTTTACACATTCAAACACATGATAAAGATTTCTCGTAGCTGTATAATAATAGAAATTGTCACTTTCGTCCTACAAATACCTGAAATAAATTACTTTTTTAACGCAATTCAAGGTCGCTCACATAATTTATCAAAGTTTTCTTAATAATAGAAAAACTAATATATAAAAAGCGTATGTACATTTTCACGAGGCCTGAAACATGGCGTCGCGCACGCGAAGACAACGGCGTCGGTGTTGCGTGTTGCGACGCTGCGTGACTCTGCACCGAATGCATTTACTGTACGAAGCCTCGGCACTTTTTATTGAAAAAACGGCGACTTTTATATTTCAGGTATCACGCTACTGGGAAAGGCTTGGGCGGGTGATGCGCTAGAATTATTTACATGTAATATACTAACAGATAAATGACATAAAATATAACTTTTGCTGATGTTTACCTCAACCCATCTAGGATAAGGACTTGCATTTACAAAGAGCAAAAACTTTGTTACAGGCGTGATCTATTTTGGTATTTCATTACGTTTTTTTAAAGCTTTATACAATGACTAGCTGTTCCCATACGGCTTCATCCGTATGTAGTTAAAAAAAAATTATTTTATTGTTTACATTTGCCAAATTCTCAATTGCAAATGTCAAAATTACCGTTAACATAATAACCTTGCTTCCTTAATGTTGGCATCCTGTAATTTATGTTCTCATGCCCACATGAAGGTTTTTTTTTTTTTCAAATTATTTTCCCCCTATGTTTAATGGCGATAAAATATAAAGCGTAACGCAAGTGTAGGGCTTTTTAATAAAGATAGATTTATTTAAAAATATGCTGTAATTGCTGATATCTTACACAACAAAGAAGTGTGTGTTTACGGTTCATTATTTTACTAAATAATAAGTAATCTGTTGCAGGAATATACTACATAATATCATGTTTATTTTGATATTGGCTAGTGAGACTAAATTGAGTGTAGGATTACCATATCATGCAATACTGTAATCATTGCCAACAATATTCACTCTTTGCAACCCTTGAACAATTGTAGTCAACAGTTATGTATTTGTATATTCTATAAGATTGTAACGATAAAACGAATATATTTATGTAGTTTAGGGAAATGTGTAGCGAACATAAATGTCTTTATAAGTTTTCGTGCTTTGTGGACATTAATTAACATTTTTCTTGATCTTTTCGAAGTTCTAGTACTTTACATTCTTATAGTTTTTGGAAAAGGGTTCTTTTATTTGCTGGCAGGGTTTTTTATAGTTTGTTTCAGCGACAACTAAAATTACTAACGACTTTTAACAGGTGAGTTATATGCGTAATTACCTGCATATAATTTTAAATGCACAACGTTCTGTTACTTTTTTTTAAATTTCACTTGTGTTGTTATTAACAATTTTCAGCTACCTGTAGGTATACCATTTTAGTAACAATTCTTTGGTATTATGTCGTTTACAATAGTTGTGGTAGTAGATTTTTATATAATTGTGTATATAAAATTTAACATTTTTTGTGTCACTATTTGCGTTGTTTTAATTAATTGTCAACACACTGTATAAAACATTCCAGTCATGTAGTTAACGACTATTAATAACACTAACTCAGGCTGGTCTTTGTCACGGTGCAGAAAACTAGACCTGTCATACCACAGTCTAGGAAAAAAAGTCAAGAATTTATAATTCATTAATAATTGCTGTTTGTAACAAAACTCTATTATGAATGTTTGTATATCAAATGACAATTCTTTTTTATACGATTTCAGAATTGTAAGGGACCTATCACGTAGTTATGACGATGTGTACTGCATATTAAATGCGTTTGTGTCTATACTAAACGATAAATTCTATACATGTAAAGAATCAAACTTAAAAAAATATTTATGAAAACATGGGATATATATGCGCAAGCTATATTTTGTAAACTTACTTAAATTCAGATACGTTTGATACCTTCTGTAAGCTAATGTCAGTACTCAGTTAAGGGAGCAGTCTCACGCGACTAAGCTGTTTCATCAAAGATTTAATTTAGCTGAGCCTCGATGTAGACGTCTAGATGGCGCCACTGCGCTTTGCTGAAACTTCACTCATCCAACCGCAACCGCTGATGTAATAAATAACGTATACGATATACACTAGAAGAACCAAGAGGGTGCTAAGGAGGTCCTAAATTTAGAGAATGAAACATGACATTTTTTTAGGACAAAGTAAAAACACTAATTAATTATTTTTATTTATTTATTTATTTATTTACACTTTGTACACAAGGAAAACAATCACAAAAAAAAAATTATTATAAAAATAATATACTTGCTAGAGACTGCAATATCCAATGTAATATCTTTAATTTTACTTATTCACTAATACTGTTTCTTGTATTAGTCTGAGTATATTTTGCTTGTATAAATAAGATAAAACAAGATAATAACTACTTAATATTTATTGCAAATAAACAACGTTTTAATTTTTTTTATTATCACTATTTCAAACGCATAACGTAACAATTATCACGTGCATCTGACAAAGTAAATTCATTTCTTCACGACTAACCATTGAAACGACTGTTTTTTGCTACAATGTTTGAAAAAATTGTTTCCCACCTCACTAGGGGGTTTGAAAACTCAACGAACGTGTGGAGCATCACTAATCAAATAGTGATTTGCATAACAGCTGAACTCCACACAAAAGGAATGATCGTAACTTAATGTCAGTATCTAATATTATACATGCTAAAGTTTAGATGGTTGAATGGACGTTTGTTAGAGTTTGTAGCTTAATCTGCTGAACGGATATTAATGAAATTTGGTACAGATGTAGAGCATAGTCTGGATTGACACATAGGCTACTTGCTTTTTTTATAATTTTCCGCGTACAAGGTCTTGGACGAAAGATAGAAGTTACTGTAATTTCAATCTTAAGATTAATCAAAATATACACTAAGGATTATCAAATTAATTCCGCCCTTTGTATAATGAAGTGTGAATAAACAGTCGTAAGCATATAAAACCGGTACTTATGTATTTTCGTATAGTCTATGGTCAATTAGCCACTTACGCGACACTCGCAGGGGCGAAAGTAGGGACTTTCCACTGTTTGCAGCTCTAAGAACTACCCAGTAAAGAACAATTACATAGTAGGAAACGTGTTGGGTACCTAGCTAAGACAGGCATACGATCCAATTTCCTCTGTACAGCTCTTTCCCGAACAAAACTTCGATGTCGCAACGCGAGCCGAGAGAATACAGCCCGGTTTTACGAGCACTTGCGACTTCTAACGACATTCGTCTACCATTAACTAGGGAAATAGGATGGATAATACCTAAATGCGCTGCACTTTGTGGATTTAACTTTAGGTATTAGGGACATAATTAATGGTGGCTTAGGCGAATGCCCGATGATTATTTAGACCGAATACTGCAGCGTCGTATGCATTTGGACTAACATTTTAGTTAAACTTTAATATCTCTAATGTCCACTTTCCCAGATACGTTTAACCATTCGTTAGTGTTTTTGGTTCGATAAATTCCTGAAATACGTTTCTGAACTACGTAACTTGAGTTTTACTCCTTTGAAATTTAGGTTAACCAAACACTAATGAATCACTTGGTTATGATCAATAAATGGTAACTTCATCAACCTAGAATAATTTAGTTTCTTATAACTTACGATGTTAAATAAATGGAAATCATTAATTTAAAATTCAAACACTTTAAAATACATGATACAAGATCTACGCAGTATTCGAACCAGTTTTACATTCATATTTCCCGAAATGTGTTGCCCGAATGTCTTTTCCCTAAATTGCGTACCTCAAATTCCTAAACTACTTTCCTTTTTCCGGTTTCGCTTACATTTGACTTAAAAACGTACATTTTGCTAAGAGAAGTTAAATACATAATGCTATTAGTTTCACAACACGCTGGAACAATTCCAGGGAATATGCAACAGGTCACATTAAAATCACTAAATCCTATGGAAACTGGAACGCGAGCGGGATGTTTTCAACAAGCTCACTTTCATTCACTTCTTAAGTTTCCTTGTAATAGTCGAGTGCGAATTATATTAGCGCGCCAAGAATTTGCATCCGTTGGCGCTAATTGCAGGCACACGAGAATTAAAGAACATATTTTTTTATTTTGCCACATTTCGTTATTCTCATAGGATCTCATAGGAATCTGTCGCATTAAGAACTTGGACTTTCATCATTTAGCGTTCGAATTAAAATGATCAAGAGAGTGTCAAAAATTCTTTGAAATCACAGCCAATCAGAATTTTAACAAATTTAGATTATTAACGTCAGGTTATTATTATTTGCCTCTTTCGACTGTACGCACATTTTTGTTATACAATCTACAAATATTAGTCAATACGTGATCTAATAAAAATCAATCGAATCGCCTACTTAACATTCTGAGAAGTCGTACGAATAGACAAATTGAATTTTGCAACGTTTAGTCGGAATCTAGCGATGCTATTTATTGTATAATGCAATCGGATGAGAGTGCAACTCGTTCGTTAGAAAAAACTCCTTGCAATTTACAAATTATTGCACTACTATTGTGCGATTGTCAAATGTTTCGAAGCCATTTCAACTGTTTAGTTACCCAACTAAAAATCGAGAAATTTGTGCACCTACATATTACCTTACAGGATTCAAAGCACGACTATACAGTTGTGCTGTTATACTTACAAACAACATAATGATATTGATTTCTTTATCTCCACTTTCGAAACTCGCAACAGAAGTTGCTATCTCTATCAAAATAAATTGAGTGGAATAAGAGCATATTATTGTACATGTTTTTCAACCATGCAAACTCATTGTTAAAAAGTGTTTTACAAATAGGTTATTATTGGGGGAGGGAACGTGGCATCCAATAGATATGTCTAAATATACTATAGTTAACATATAGTCTTAAATTATTTTAATCTTTGTATCAACAAACAAGATAAAGTCTGATATGTTATTTTTGTTGTAATTTCAGTCACATTAAAGTTCCATATGTCTATTGTGGGTAATATCTCCGTAATGTACAAAGTAAATTATGTATTACATTATTTACTTAAGAGTTACGGTTACAATACGATGTAATTGTATTTATTAATTCACTTCATTACTTTGTTTCTTTGGTGTTCATTGCCCATTATTTTTCTATCGCAATCATTACAAACATCCCCCTTAACCCTAATCTGACTCAACCCCCTGCATCCTAGGCTGGGGGTGGGTTTATCGTCGGAAGTTGGGCAATGGTGTAAAAAGCGCACCGCGTGCCGAGGTGCTCAGTGGCGCCATCTAGACGTCTACATTGGCGCCATACTCTCGCCTCCCGCTAAAATTAATCTCACGATGAAACTACTAGTAGAATAGAAGCGTTGAAAGATATTTTCATCAAAGCAGAAAATATTTTGACGGACGAGTATGCAAATAAAATGCATTCACTAAAATGAAATTCTTAAAAATACACTCTTATTTTATTAAAAATATAAATTGCCTTATTACATTTGTTTAGATTTTATTAAGATAATCAGAAAACGAAATATTTTCATTGTCATGTCATATCTTGTTACTCTTAAAGCAACTAACAAGGATAAATTGTTTGTACCTTCAAATAACTCTAAGTATTATTTTTTAAAACAAACATCTATACTAATATAATAAAGCGTAAATACACACTGCGTTGTGGCGTAGGATGTTAGCAATTACAGCATATTTTTGAATAATTCTTTCTTTAATAAAAAGCCCTAAACTTACGACACGCTTTAGGCTATATATTTTCACGCTATTAATCTTAAGGGGTAAATAAATTGGCAAAAATCCTTCATGTGGAAAAGGAACCATAAACTTCAAGGTGCCAACATTAAGGAAACAAGGTTGCTATGGTAACGGTAATTTTGACTTTTGCAATTGAGAATTTTGGTAAATGTAAACAATAAAATAAAGTTTTTAATAATTTCAGGCGGATGAAGCCGCGCAGTAACAGCTAGTATACATTAAAATGATGAAAAAAGAATGAGCGTAGAAACAGAACACCTAGCAAAGTCCCATTATTTAATATCAAACTAGTAGAATCATGCAAAGTTTACATTTATATTTCATATCATGCACTGCACAAGACACGCGCTCTAAAACAATTTTCAGGAGTCAATGTAGTTTGCATACTTTGTGTCTAGACAATAATTTATATGCCGAGCTGTGTCACGCAGTACTTGCCTTACACGTGTTCTCCATAAAACTTTATGTTCACGCCTCTATTGTATTGAAAAATAACTCTTTAAACGTATAGGCGATGCTCCGTGCGTAAGTGACATGACATCACCGTGTCATTGAAGATTAAAACATTGTGTTAAGATATACGACTACCGGGAAAACGCTTGCGTAAAACATAACTCAATTATTCCGCTATATAGTGCCGTTAATAGTAAACACATCAATATGTTCAGTATCAGGGAAATTACAATAGCACATAGTGACGTCATATGTCACACATTATGTGCAATTCATCTTAGCATTGTATAATAATGTCACTTAAGGACTTGTAGATTTAATAGTATATTCCACTAATTACAATTACCCTTTTGACTGTATTTTAGTTAATACATGTTAAGCTGGAAATGTTAGATAGATTCTATTATGAACCGTCATGAAATTTGAAGTCAAAAGACATTGTATTAAGAATTTTGTGAGTAAAGATGTGATATAGTATAGTCTAGAATATTCTCCGTAGAGAAGTATTTTCTTCTCGTCTGTGCTATAATCTCCTCGACGCGGCCGAGCCTGACGTTGATTGATGCAGGTGCAGCAAGAACCTGCCTTCGCATTCCCTCACTAATACCTCTTAGAAAACGTTCGAGCTGAAAACCATTGCTCTAAGTGCCTATTTACACTAAGCGACTAGCCGCTGGACGCTAACAGACTGTCAAATTGTATAGTCGCGCGCGCAATAGAGGAAACATAGACCATACAGTAAGAGACGTGCGGCTTTCTTACAAGTGGAAGTAAGGTCTAAAAGTAATTTATCAGTACCTTGGTAATTTTTTGCGTTTAGTAAAATGTCGCTTCTTAAAAAGATTTTAGTTAAAACCTTTTTCAAGCTATAATTTCCATTAATATAATTGAAATAGTTTAATTTATCAATGAATTAGATATAAATATGGGTATATACTAAAATTGATCAGTTTAAGCATTAACTATTTACAAAGGAAGTAATTTAGAATGCACTTTAGTGTCATTAATAAATTCGTAGGAGCCACAAGCGTATCCTTTTAAAGCGTCTACTGTATGTATACATAGCTGTATATAATGGCGCTGCCAAACTGGACACCCCGTGAGAAATCGTTTTAATACTCAAAATCCGCTTGCAGTTTCAGCGTTTAATGAATTACGTTGGGTGCAGCCTCCGGCGCAAGACGTGCATCGATCAACGTCCGCCCGCTCCCCGTCCCCCTGCCGACTCCCTCACTTAGCACCCCCTCCCCTTAGGTGGATAGGCACAGGGAGGCCACGACATCCCCGCACTGCCCAAATAAAATATTCGCATAGTGTCTGCGCTCACTTACCTTGATATGACAGTTGCTGCCAACATAAAGGTATATGTTCTCTCCGTGCAGTAGTTATTCTTAAACAACAAAAAACGATTTATTTTCCGCTAAATCTTAAAAACAAAACAATTCAACGCCATCGCTATTCACGACTTATCCTTTCTAACTAGATGAACACGTTGCCATGGTTACATGGAATGAAGAATTTTTTTCCAAATAATCATGCTCTAAACAATCAGGAATGTTGTATTGAAACTTGTACTTTATACCAACGTTTTCTGAAGTTATAAATAGTTAAAAGGATTGCTTTGTACACGCGTACAATTTTCAGATGCATTGTAAAATTATCATATAAAATTTAAACACAAACTTATTTCCTATTCAATGCATCTCGACAAAAAACATCGCATTTCTATTCAATCCAATTTTCTTATCCCATTTTATAGGTTGAGACATGAGATAAAAAGGGGTAACTGCAAATTCGCTTGCGTTGTGCCGCGCTTTCGCCCGGGGCTGGTGCGGGCTACGTGACGCCTCTGAATTATAAGAAAATGCATTTAGGGAGCTACGCCGCAGACCGAACGCCGTATTTACGTGTCTAGTTCTCCGTGGCTTGCGCAATATGGATTAGATGGATGGGAGAGGTTGCAGCCAACAAACTTTTACGTGACATTATACTTTGACGCTAACGAAATTTATTTGACATTGTTCACGGCTTTTTATTTTGATATTAAGTTTACTTTTAATATCAAACTGGGAAAATTTATTTATTCTTTATAATTTAAATAACCTCAAAACTCTCTAAGTTGTTTCTACATTCTAGTTTAAAGTTATTATACTTTTTGCTATTAGAGTATCTATGTAACTAAACAGCATAGAATATCTGAATATTATGGTTCTTTAAAACACCAAATTCCATAATGTTATAGAAAGAATTGATTATAAGTTGTAAAATTATACCAGAGAAAACTTTAGCAAGAAATGTATGCAGCGTACTTGCATCCGAGCTTATCGCATCTATCAACGTCCGAAGGCTTTCACGGAAGGCTTTGTTCGAGCGGCGTGGGCGCCAGCCGCCCACAGCGCCCGCCCGCCCTCGCCCGCTCTCGGCCTTGCGTTACAAACAACTTAGACTAACTCAGACACCACTAACTTTCTTTGTGCTCTGATAACGAAATACGATATCGAAATGAAAACAAGTATGATCTTAACGAAGTAACACAAACATGATACGATACACAGTCTAATAAAACTTAGAAATGGGAAAATTAATACTCTGGAAGATTATATGTATTGAAACCAATGACATATGTTTAAAAAAAAACTTATTTTAAGTTTATGAAAAATCCATCTAAAAAAAAGAAATATTTATGTCTCAAAAAGTGCAAAAAGATCAAAAAGTGTATCCGCTATTTCTACGTGAGAATTACGATGTATTGCATACGTTGTTAACTTACGCACGTTTCTCTTCTGAAAAAAAATGTTTAATTTGTGAATTGTCAAATTCTCAATTACAAGTCTCAATATAGAAGTATGGGAATGCTTTGTGTGTATGATATTAGTTAGAGGGATGTAGGTGGCTCGTCGGAGTCGAGTCGTAAGCCATTAGTATCGGTCTACGCTGGGCGACTTTGATCGATGCAGCTCCCAACACCCACTCGCTGCACCCTGCCCTGTCCCCTAAAAATTACACCCGTTGACTTAGCGTTACGCTCTTACGAAATTGCCTGATATAGTACTCCTTTGTTTTTCATTTGTATGTTCATGATATCGATACGTGAACACCCCAAGTAGTTGGCATAAGCAATAGCTCTTGTATAGTCGGAGTGATTTCGTAATGAACAAATGAATTTTGTTTTTTACTATTTATTTTGTAAAGATGTAAAATGGTGATCTGGTTAAGTCCCTATCAATATCACACATTACTACTCGTATACTAACTAATACTAGTAGCTGTTTCATGCGTCTTCGTCTGCGCAGATTTATTTTTAACAAATATAGCTTATGTTACTTAGTAATAACGTAGCCGTTTAATGGTAAAAGAAAAATATTAACTTGGTTCCATTTTGTGTTATAACAATACATGCAAACAACAAAAATACAAATATTTCCTCTTTAGTACAGACAAAGTAACTGATCGTCGGTACGTATCTCAATAGATAGATTGCTATATAATAGAGGTTCATTACTTAATGGTCTGAAGCGTAGCTTTGCGGTTGCAGCGAGACTCAGAATTTAGGCAACGGCATGAAGGTGGCATCGATCTGTAAAGCTATACCATCCATCCCCTACCCACTCGGCCGACAACTTAACAGTCTAAATCACTCGTTCAAATTATATCGCTACGTGTACTGTTGAATACTAACAAGAACTACGGGCATTCATTTTGTTTATACTATATTTTTTAAAGGAAAAGATGATTTTCTTTGTCTCGGATACAATTACTAAAATTGTTTACTATACCCGAAAGTGCTGAGGTCGAATAACTAGTTGAAGATTCCAAAGTAATTAAACAGTAAGGTAAACGCAATTATCTCAGTATTTTTAATAACGGGCTAAACGGGAGATTGTAAAATACATTTTTACGCTAAAGAAAAGAACTAAAAATACTTTAACTTAAAGACGTCAATATATCTACATCGATTAATCACTCACTCCTCACTTTATTTAACGGCTTTATGATTAAACTTACTATCATAATGATACTAAAATTTTTAATCGTCATAATTGAGTTTATCTTTAATACCAGCCAGTCTGCAGATAGTAAAAAGTAATTGATATAGTCTGTGGCGAAGCTAGCATGATAAGGACTAGGACGAATAGCAGGCGTTCGTCAAAGGCGTCAGCCGCGCTATCCGAATGCTCCATCCTTCTACGTCGAACGATCGTTTAATATCCGAACGGCTGCCGTCTTTTTACCACAAGCCGAGCGAAAAATAATTGATCGATTCCACCAACGGGCCTTAATGGCGGGATAACGTGAAACGAACGAATTACATTCTAAAACGGATACTAGGTTTCTTTTCAATCTGCAGCACAAAGTATCTAAGATTACGATGTGTGCTGAAGTGGAAATACTAGATTTTTTACGATAAAACTTCACTAACAATATGACCCCGACTTTTTACTTGTAGTCTAATTTAAATTATCTGACATGACTTTTGTATAAAATACACAATTGTTTTGTATTAAAAAATAAAATTAATTAATTTGTAATGAAACGAAAATTAAGACAGGAAATAAAATAATTAAAAGACATCTAATCTAATTATGCAAACGTGTAATTTTATTAAATATAATAATTAGTAGATATTGTGCAGATGTTCTCAAACGCCATTACTCACAATTTATATTCATACAATAATCATTTCAATCGATTTACATATTAAATTTAAGTATGTCATTAAAAGTAATCGTTCGATAATCAAAGATATTCCACATGTCTTTAAAAAAGCTGGCATACAAAATTTGAATCCTCATAAAAGCAAAATATATCAATTAGATGTTTTACATATATTTCATTGTCTCTTGGTTTTTCTCTCTTAATTATTGTATTGAAAAATAAGTGCCTCAAATATAAACAGGCTTTTAATATTGGCTGGTTGGGTCCATAGGAGGTGAGGTCGGAAGCCCGCGGCCTTTTGAGATACGGGACTATTGTCGGGCCATTGTCAGCGAAACAATGGCCGCGCCAACACCTCACAATGGCTCGAGTTAGCGCTGTGAAAAATTAACGCGCGTGAAACTTGCGTGCGACGGATGAAGGCCCGTCATCAGTTTTCGCTGGGATGACCTTACACAGCTTTGAAATTCTGTCTCAAGCATTTCTATGCTTTTACATAACAATCTAAATTATTCTTCTATAGTAGTTAGTATGTTTCTATTAAGTTGCTTTCAATAAAAGGAGAAAAGATACTGTGTATGTAGTATCTAACAATACATACAAAAGCGTTTGCATGATTAGGTCGTAAATAAAAAGGTCATTATCGATGGCCCAACTCTCCCCTGCATCCCCACCGTGGTCTCAATACACTCCCAATTAGTCCGCTCAGACTTCCGCACGTTTTTACCCGACCGCTAATAGGCAGGGTCTGAACGAGGAGACCTTTTTACAGCATCCTATAATGAGGTATATATACTATATGATACTATCAATATAAGATTCCTAAATGTTTTAATTTTGTATATTTGTTGCTTAGTAAATGGTTATCTTACTAATATTAACTTTACTAATTTTAGAAACGCGAAAGTTTGGATGGACATTTGTTAGAGTTTATAGGCCAAACGAGTCGCGGGCGATAATTTTTTTTCCAATTAAAATCTAATTAAAGTCTAAATGATGATTAAACGGATGCGTGAAGAAATTATTTCCAACACCATTGTTTGTATGTAAGAATAGATAATATTTTCATTATGGTATACTTTATTTGACATTTGTATGCCTTTTAAGTTCCATGTTTTTAATAGTAAAGTCCCTTTAAACAACACAAAACAAATATCATATTTTATTGTCGCAGATGATGCAACATTACGTTTGTAGACTTCACATATCTTTATAATACATATAAAGTTCACATATCGTTATAATTCACAGATTATAAACTAATAATATTACGTTAAATAAAACAAATGAAGTCTAGTCTACTTTGTCTGTGCATTAGAATGTTGCTCATCGAAATTATTAAACACTAGCTTTCGCCCGCGACTCCGCCCGCGTGGCATTAAAAAAATAACAGCGAATAGCCTATGTGATCTCCCAGACTATCCTCTACGTCTATGCCAAATTTCATCGAGATCCGTTCAGCCATTTAGGCTACAAACTCTAACATACATCCATTTATCCATCTAAACTTTCGCATTGCGCAAGAAAGATTAGTAAGATATAAATATGAAACATGTAATAAAAACATAGGTACATTTAATTATGTTGTACAACATATTCGAAATTTAATATATTAGAACAATCTTTACATTTAAACATACGACTAACCAGCTGAATATCAATAAAACAACAACAAATTAAAAGAAATACGAATGAATGTCAGCGTATTAAGAAAATAAATTTAAAATTTAACCAACTAATTAGGAGTTAAATCGTTCGTGAACACCTTCTCTGCTTGTAAAAGTCCGTCGTAAATTGTAAAGAGTTTCCCCGGGCAAGCATTACAGTCGGGTCCCGCGCAATTACACAGGGCAAGCGTGTTCTATGCTCTCTTGCAAATGCCGACACAAGACTTTGTTTTATTTAATAAAACACAGGTATTACTTGCCTCTCCCTTTAAAAAAAAAAAGAGTCCACAATAATTAAATAATATAGAGTAAGGGAAAGCGGTAACTTCACTAGGTGAACCTAAGGGGTGAAGTCACCTTAAGGTGATACTTCATGTTGTTGAAACCACTAGCGTTATCTAGTTAAATCTACTGCAGTAGTAGTACATAGCTCGAGGTACCCCACAGCCTCTGAATAAAAATTGTGTACGGCTGAGCTAAGGTAGGCAAAACTTTGAGATTAGAGCCGCGATTCCCGCTTGAGGGGATTATGTCTGTATTTCCCCAGGTAGCACAGCTTCCCCAAATAGTCAATGGTGACTCAAAAATGCTCCAGGAATTTCTAACTTAGTCCATTGTGGAGTTCATATTTTCATAACATGCTTGCATCCTAGAATACTTTTGTGTATTTGTGTACTTAGATAAAACATGGTTCTTCAGATTATTGCACGTCCCAACTGTGATTTATTATATTTTTTTTTTCTATTTTATAAATCGATATTCAAATAAAGTTTTTTTATTTTCCTTTTCCAACATGCAGATCGTACTTTGTTAATATGAAATCTAAAGAGCAGAAAGAATCTCGAACAAAAAACAAAGGATACACGTGTAGATAACGTGGGAATTTTAACAAGAGCACATTAGAGCCGCTACTAATGTTGTAAACGCAGATGCATTTCACTTAGCCGCGCACGCATTTAGAGCGTATTCTTGAAATATGCAAAGCGCACTCACGACCCGGACCAGTAGGTAATAGCGCGTGAGACTCAGCTCGCTGGGGATCTAGCATCTAGATGGAAGGCTCTCATAGCGTTCGCCGCCCGCAGCCCGCCGCCCACCGCCCGCCGCCCGCCGCCCGCCGCCCTGCATTACACTATTCAGCTTTGATGTACTTTACCACTTTAACTAGAGTTAAGAGGATTAACTACATGTGTACAGCAAATAACCTTTATTATTTATTACTTATTAAAATGATTTTACTAAAAAAAACTATAAAGGATACTAGTTGTTGCTCGTGACTTCGTTCGCGTGGTATATAAAAAAACTCCAATTAATATAGCATATGTTACTGATAACGTATCATTTTAAAAATTTTTGCAATTGGTCTAGTAGTTTTTGTATTTTGTTTGTATGTAAATAGAAATTTTTCCTTTTGATTTTTTAATGTTTGTTAAGCTAGCGGTTGACCACGATCACACCTGAAGAAAGTGCTGATGCATCTCTTTCCTCTTTATAATATTAGTGTAGGTAAGCTTATGAAGTCATTATGAAGAAATTACATGTACATGTTAGTACCTATATTAGATTGTACTGTCACTTCTTTTAATCACAAGTGTGACTCTTCATAGTCCAAAAATTGTGGGCAAATTGTCTTAGTTAGGTAATAAGCAAAACGTATTCCGAGCATTTGGCGCATTGAGGGTCACCGTGACGACCGGCGCATCTAACTCGCAAGCGCATACGCTGTCACGACTTATGGTGCGCTATTTGCTCTGTAACTATAATGTATGTTACCTTCAATAATGTTTTTGTAAATTTCAATAAGATGAAAATGTGAACAAAAAAATTAATCTACTACGTTAAAATAACAATATCACTAACAACCCCATTCAAAGTCATACTCAAACATTCTTTCTCACACTAAATTGACACTAAGGGACTCCTCTAGAGACCATCTAATATTGTGGCCCTTAAATAAAATTTATCTTTACAATTTACCCGTATCTTATTATTTGTTAAATCGTGGATTACTAGTGTTAATTAACAGTAAAACTATCGCATACGGAGGTCAATTTATAAACTGGATACATTATGAGCTCCACACTCGGTAGTTAGTATGTTATCATCAGCTATCTAACTGGGCGCGCAGGCCTGCACCTAAGTTATGGCGACTCCATGCCCTCCGGCAATACCTTACTTATGTTTACCCACAACGATAACTTGAAGGTATTATTAAATGCGATTCCAATGTAATCCATAGCTTAATTAAAAGACGATACATTAGAGTTATGCCTAAGCATAACTAAGTTATAATTTGCTTTTATTAAAATGCATTTTTGAGTTAAAAATAAAACATTTTAAAGCTATTCGTAGTCATCTTAGATGTTGTACGAAACTAAAATATGTATGAAGTCTGTAAAGTTATAATTACAAGTACATTTTACAAAACAGAGCTGAAAAGAAAATTGGTCCTTAGACATTTTCGGACAGTGAAATCTTACGAGCAGACATTACTCACAAAATAAACATTCCGTCGACTCGTTAAGTTAACAAGCAGTGACCCCGTCTGCGTCCGAAATTTTGAACAAATAAGGACATGAATATGCATTCGGCGCTAATGCTAGCGTTACATCAAACGAGAAAATAATGAACCTTATGTAGTCTAACAAAATGTATTTGGAAGATTGTACGAAATATTCTATATAAAAATTCTTAATTAAAAGACCACGGTATGAACAAAATGAATATAAAAATTACATAAAAAGGGCGATAGTGATAAGAGAGGGCACAAACATTTGACTAAACTATCGCACAACAGTTGTGCGATTATCGATTTTTTCGCAGCCAATACAACTGTTTAGTTGCAAAACTAAAAATCGAGTAGTGTGCGTAGTTATCATAGCAAGACTAAACAGCTCTTACTATTTAGTTTCATTTATGCTCACCGGATCAAAATCTTGTAGATCTATAATTTCACGTTCAAAGTACGAATTATTTGATTCCAGGATTTAAAAAAAAACCATTACTTTTCTTATAAAGATTTTGTTTTAACCTCACGAAGTTATGAAAACAGCTATTAAAGTAGTCTTTAAATATTAATGTTGCAAACATATGGCTAATTCAATTCCAGTACAATGAATTTACAAAGCCGTTACACTGAGAGGGCTATAAAAGATGTTAATGTATAATCAGGCGGAAGCTGCACTCAGCGCCGCTCTGGATTATTAGCTTTTAAGCCATGTTATTGTAAATAAGGATATTTGTACTGGAAATCTAAAACAACATGCGCTTTTCTTAATAAAATATTAATACCGTGATTTCTCTTTGATAAAATCGACTTTAAGACCGTATGTACACCTGAAAGTAAACTATCACATAACTGTTTAATCACGCTTTAATTTTTAGTTATGCAACTAAACAGTTGAATTGTCTGCGAAACAATCGACAATCGCATAACATTTGTGCGATACTTTAGTCTAAAGTGTACGACCGCTCCAATCTTACTTCTTACTAATATTATAAATGCGAAAGTTTAGATGGATGGATGGCTGTTTGTTAGCGTTTGTAGCCTAAACGGCTGAACTGATCTCCATGAAATTTGACACAGGTTTAGAGCATAGTCTGGAAGAACACATAGGCTACTTTTTATCCCGGTATAAGTTACGGTTCCCGTGGGATTCATTAATTTTGTTTTTTAATGTTTACTCGATCATTCTGCAACGGTTCAACATATCTTATTGAAATTTGGCACAGATGTAAAACAAAGTCTGGAGTATACATGGGATAGGCTTAATCCCCGAGGTGTCCGGTTCCCGAGGGATACGTAGCTTTTTGTTGTTTATATAGTTCGTATGTTTTCTAATACCACGCGGACAAAGTCGCGGGCAACAGCTCGTAATCTATAAATAAGTCACGAAAGCCGTATTCTACAGTTAATTGATAGATACAAAAAAACGAATACTAAAATAATCCCTGAACATATTATTTTCTAAAGAAGTTATTGTACGCCGTGGTCGTGCTAAACAAACTGTGCCTGCAGTGGTAGGCGTACCCGCGCGATGGTAAGGCACGCGCCGCGTCTCTGTCCGATGATTATTAGCTTTCACGGACGCTCAATGTTACATCAACCTGCAATATAAAATACGGAACAGTCGACTTCTCCTTATAACGGCGCGTTCCTTTTATATTTAAGTGTCTATAGTTTGCGTGGCTCTATTAAACTATAATTTTATTTTAAAACTAAGTAAATGTCTATCAATATCCGGTATGTAATTTTGATGAACATTAAAATTGTTAATTGGCAACATTTCAGTTTGTTTTAATTTTAAACGTACAAATTATACAAACCGAAAATGCAGTCTGAGGTATTTTACGGTTTAGACAACTATTGTTTTTGTCAACTTTCTTAAAAGTCTGTTCGAAAGCTTTCAGAATAAGTCATCTTGAGAGAATGAACCAACTAATTATGTACTGTAATTAATTATTTCAATAAATGCACAGAGCTATTGCTTTTAGGAACAGGTTGCTATACTAACTTCCACATTATCCTTTATCTAAACATTTGTATCTAAGTCCCCTTAAAAATATGCAGATGCTATCTTACACGCAACAGTAGCGTTTTATTACATTCAGTTTCATGTAGCGGATGATCATTAAATATTTAAATGCTTTATAAAATAATATAACCGTCTCATTAAATATGGCTTTGAGTGTACAGTGCAACCTTTTGCATATAACGTGCAAATTTAATTAGCTATCTTTGCTAATATGTGACACAATTATTTACACAAACGGATGAAGAGTCCGTTGTTATTTAGACTCATTTAATTTGAATAATTGCACAATATTTTAATCGACACATATCAAGTAATTATAAACTGCGTGTATTGACAGGAACTTTGAATTATATTCGCACTGTAATTACGTAATTAGGTTATTAACTATAAAATATTTAAATATAGACTTTTGCGATCATATAGCGAATGAAAAGATTAAAATACCAGTTTAACGTTCTTCAAGTGAGTGAAAATTAACTTCAAATAAGCTGAAGGTTTTCATTTTAAAACAAACTCACACTTTTGCTACGCTAATAAACGCAACAAGTAGTCATATAAATAATGTTTTGCATACATCTGTAGTCTGTAGTTCCTCTGGTGTTGCGGATGTTCATGGGCGTTGTTGACCACCTCTATGTTCTTGCCGCTCGTTTGCCCCCTTCTCTTATAAAAAACAAAAAAACATTTTAGTCTGCATTATAATTCTTTAATTACATTAGGCTTGTAATATCATTTTAATTTTAAACATCTTGTATTCACTACAGATACAACTATTTTCATTAAGAAAACTATAAAACTTTCAGTTTTTAATTCAAGAGTTTATTATTTTCTTATTATCTCTGATGCGTTAAAATTTTATTGCAGCATAACACAATTAAGTTAACATAAAATTAACATTTAATGTATTCAAATGTTAGCTTAATAAAGAAGTAACATAGAGCAGTGACGTTATCTGAATCTACGAGTAGTAGCGTATACTCGCAGCGAAGCGCCACAGAGCAGTCGAATTAATTAAAACTCATAATTACCTATGTCCAGTTATTAATCCTACGTCAGGAGTGGCGCAGGTACGCAATCAGTAATCAAGATGCAGGTGCGTACCACCTGGCCACCCTCTCATTAAAACGCTCGCCTATTCTGTTAATGGTGCCACTCGATACCGCACTCATGTGAAATAGCGATAACATATAAAAACATACGATCTAACACCTTCTAAATATATCAATTGAATTATACTTTAATCACTCTTTAATTATCACTCATGAGTATATAATAAAGTAAAATTCTTTCCCTATAAAAATAGTGAAATATGTGTATTTCCTCTGGTATTGCCATTATCCATGGCTGACGATGAACTCCCCGCTTGCTACTGCTAGTTTATTTTATTAAAAAAAATAGCTTTTCCCCGTAACGCCGTCCGAGTGGAGTTAAAAAAAAACAAAAGCGAGTAGCCTATGTGTTCTTCAAGACTATACTCTACATCTGTACAAATTTTATCGAAACACGTTCAGCCGTTTAGGCTACAAACTCTAACAAACGTCCATCTATCCATCCATTTAAACTTTCGCATTTATAATATTAGTATAAGATGTCTATATAATTCAGAAGACAAACTTTATAATCTTTATAACTTTGAACTTTATTTGATTAAATTCAATCTTAAAATACATCTAAAAGAATGACGTGAAAGCTTTTAAATGCTTTAGAGCCATACAATTAAAAGTAGATCCACGTTACTATAAAAATCAACGGTTAATGATTCTAATATATAGAAATATACCACAATTTATAATGTGATGCCATTAAGTACTTAAACAACAACTTTATTATCAATAGATAAATAGATAAATAGCGCTATTAAAAGTTAATAATTAACATATAATGTTATTTTAAGATGAGTGATGAAGACATTCTATATAACATTAGCGTCAGTCGTGAGCAAATCGAATTAAATCAGTCACTGGCTGAAAAGAATCGTTCCTTGGCACGAATGGACAACAATGCCTGTTATTAAAAAAAGAACCGTGATAAAGAACGTATAATTTGTTTCGTAATTAATGCGAGCCGGTGTGACGGGGCGTGAGTAAAGCTTTTCAATTCGCATGTAGAAAGCCGTGTTTACAGATATTACGCTCGGAAGTGTACAGATAGCGATGAGATGATCGCCTCCATGATAATATAATTGAATGAAACTAATTTTATAGCTTGTAAACGCACATGAAATGACTTATATAGTAGTTACTTTGATATAGTGCGACAAACTTATATGACCCGGTGGAACCAAGTGAAACTAAATTTCTATAGCTCCATATAAGTCACTTTTTAAAGAAATGTTAAAAATCCTTGTCATAATTTTGATCTAGTCATAGCTTGTTTCGTTTGACCTTTTTAAAGCCTAATTAAGCTGTACATTTTCTATATAATTAACTAGCTATCGCCTGCGACTTCGTCCGGGTGGAATTAAAAAAGCGAGTAACCTATGTTTTCTTCCAGACTAACCTCTACATCTGTACCAAATTTCATTGAAATTAGTTCAACCGTTTAGGCCACAAACTGTAACAAACATCCATCCATCCACCTAAACTTTCGCATTTATAATATTAGTAAGTAAGATTGCATTAGCAGCACCTCATCGGGCCAAATATATTTGTCGTACTATAATGTTTTTGAAAATTTGGTAGCAAATAATGTTATCGAAAGAGTTGAATGCAAAGCCCATCTCGTCGGCTACCGCAAGCCGACATGTGAATTGAATTGCATTGTCAGTTATAACGCTCTTCGGCCCGACCTCAGTAGTCTCCATATGAGCCCTGACAGTTGACAGGATTTATCCGTCATTTCGAAATTTTATTTGTAAAGATTTTTCAAATTTGTTCCAGCCAGCTCTGTTTTCTTGTCATGGAACTTTAATAGAATGGTTTGTTGTGTACCTTTCTGTGGCAAATAGTTTGTGTATAATATGAGGATATGAATTTTGACGTTAATTAATATTTTTACACATATTTATAACAAGGATTACAACTGATAATGACATCTACTGCTGAATTTCTGAAGTTTAAGTTCGTTTTATCATTACCTAGTACTTTATGAGTGTTAGGTTAAGCTATGTTTTAATTGAATAAAACTGAAGTTACGTAGTTTCGAAACGCATTTCATGAATTATCGACCAAAAAGACTATCGAATGGTTAAAAGTAGCTCAAAAAACGGCCACATATACGAGTGAATAGATAAGTCGTGACGTATTACATCAAAATCTTAGGTCAAAATCTATTTTAAATTTCAATCTTGAAGTTTAGATGTACCATTATTTTAACTACTATAGGATTGCACATAGTTTAGATGTAATCAAATATTTACTAAGATTAGAAAGATTGCCTATGCAGATCAGATATGTAGAGAACATCTAACAGCAAAGCATTTAAAATTTAAATTTACAAATCATACGAAATTATTGATTCCAATTCCGTTGGCAATTTCTGTTTGTGATAGTAGAAGGTACACGTAAAACAAAGTGTTAAGAATTGACAGGCTTTTATTGACTTTTGTTACTTATAATATTGGTAGGCTTTCAAAAGCATGATTCGCGAAATAACTTCGCATGTATGGGATAGCTAGCCGGGGCAGTGTCCTGATTTAATAAAATAGAAGCGCATAGACGTAGGGACTGTCGTTATACTATGTTCATGTTTTGATGATGTTTTTCAACACTTTGCGTTACATTGCTGCAATAATAGGTATGGTTAAAAATGTTGTTCATATAATCGGAATTGAATAACATAATTATGTATACAACATTGATCGGTATTATATGCAGAAAAATTAAAATTCAGAAATCATCCTTCCTAATTTAACCTTGAAGGGATTCCCTCGAATACTTGTCACATCAGTTTTGTTGCACATTAATAACTTTAAATATGAAAGTAGCGATGATATACTAATGGTTTAAACACACCCACCAAGTTGTATTTGTAAAGAAGCAATGTATGTGCGGCAAGCGATGAGTACGAAGCAATTCCGAGGTGCGCGGTCGGGGTCGCTTGCGCTCTACCCGCCGCATGCGTCGTGACCGCGCGCGCGCGCTCGTCACGCGCTGCCCAGGCGCACTATTTTATCGCATTAATTATTTGAAAAAGGATTCCCGTACGGCCAACATTCTTGAACTTCGAGCCTGTCAGCTGTGGGAACTTAGCGAGCGTCATTATTTTACAAAAATATAAATAAAACATTCTTATAATTTAAGCACACGTTCGTATTTCGCGTTATAATTAATGGCCTATAAAAATAATGAACGATCGATATTTTTATTTTTAAAATTAATTAATGTCCGTTTATAAATTAGTTCTTAAAGTTTTTAAATGTCATGCAAATAACACTTTTTAACAAACTCTGGCACAGAAATATTGGAAATTTCGTGAATATATTTCGACAAATAACAAAAGTTTAGTTGTTTCCAATTAACTCTATTAATGTATGCAAAGAAAGTAAATTCTCAATCGTAATTAACATAAATAATTAATAAACATTATTAATAAAAAATCTTCACTTCTCAATTACCTACCAATAAAAAATCTTTGTTTTATCAAGGTACTTAAATCACATACAATAAACTTCTGTCGACATTATCTCCCACATCTACATTATGGAACATTACACGCATTTAACGCGTACAGCAGATTATAAAAATAACTACTATCTTGAGAGAAATCTACGCATTGTTATGAGAAAATTAACTGGCAATTAACAATGCAGTTTACGCGTTAAGCGTACAATTTAAACGTCTTTCTTTTTGTACAAAAGTATAATGCATAAAGACATGTGAAAATCATAACTTTAACGCAAACTTTTAAGGAACATTCGTAACGTAAATTCAGAGGTTATCGTCAAGTTATTCTTGTATTGGATTTTAAAATAACAACCAAAGAATAACGACTTAAATATACAGTCATTTGTACAATTTCAGAGACTGTTTTTAATGTGAATCGATTTACTACAAAATACTCTATTCTGCTCAATTAGTGAAAATGTTCGACAAGGTAAATGGGATAAGATTTTAAAATTTTCTTTAAGAAAGTACGCTTAAGGCAAAATCCTATAACTAGACATTGTGAACGTGTAGTCGTTGGACGAGCTGAGTAAGGGCTAATGCACACGATACCATTGGACATTTTATAAATAAACATTTTATTCTCATGTTGCATGTGTCTGCAATTTTAAAATATTGTAACAAGCTAATTGTACCATGAGATGTCGCTGCGATCGAACATTCTAGAAAGTGCTTGAATATTCCATGAACATGTATTCCGCTACTCATCACTAGATGATGTCGCGACAGTGTGATGCAAAAACACAGAATACAAGTAAACAAACACTTATTTAGCAATCATTAAAATTACAACGAAAGTTAATCTGAACCATATAGAAACAGCCCGAAAAGATTCAGACAGAAAGACGAAAAATTTGATTTCAGATTTTTGTATTATTCATCCCGAAATTTTGAATATGTAAAGTCCCACCTCATTTATCATTTATTTCTTGCACTATATTGCAGACATAGACGTAATTCTATATTTTTTATAAAGGCCTATTGAATTCATAGCAGTTTTTCGTTTAATTATTTTTGTACTTCATTGTGAAATAGAGCCATCGCTAGATTACCGTGGGCGCAAGTCGGAGCAAACGGTAAGGGCAAGCGCACACACAAAGCGGTTGCTTACAACATATTTAACAAACAGCGAACTCTCATTTGAAAGATATTAATGGTAATATTTCAAAACTTTATAATAATTGCGCTTTTATTATGAAGATATAAGTAAAAAATGAAGAGTAAACGTGTTAGTATTTTAGAAAACGTTCTTATCGTACAGTTATTTGTAGTGAAAAATAACGTGTGCGTTGTAAAAGCGTCGCGCTTATCTGGCGCCGCAAGAGGGCGCTCGCCACTTCTCTTTATCTGACGTCGGTCTCCCGCCGTCTCCGAGAAATTCTACTTATTCAGCGCTTTCCTTCCAAATCGCTGCTACGTTAAGAATTCATTATAAGATGTTTACTATAACATTTATATCAATAAGTACTTCAATTCTATGTCAATACCGCATGACAATGACACGCACAACATTGGGGTAGGCGCGGGTGGCTTATGGGCGACCTCGAAACTGGAAAGTTAATGCTTGACCTGCCTCAACCGACAATTTTTATCCCTCACGCCAAGCTTTTTTTCGCTTATATCTTTGTTATGTAACCAAGATGAGTGTGCATAAAATTTTGGATTTGTACATGACTTTATTGAAGTAAAACAAATACTTTTCGCGGGTAAAAGTACTTATTTAAAAAAAAATCTGAAGATATCAGAACATCAGAGATGAAATCACGTATTTAAAATCTATTTAAGAACAAAAGATTCGTGCAACGATTGCTCTCTTGAAATTTCGTAACAAAACGTCCGCATATAAAGTACTCGAATTATCGTGATTCCAGCATCCACGTCGATTCAGCGGCCATAATCATAAAGTATACGAGCAAACAAATAGTCGTATGAATAACCTGCGCTATTGTTCCTCGACTACCGTAAGAAAGGAACATTTATAATGGCGGTAACGAGCGAGATATGCGTTTTGCGTCAACGATCTTTACAAACAATAGAAATTTGTCAGCACCATTGAGTTTGTCGTTTTATGACATGCGTTACTTACTTGCATAGTCCGACCAAATTATTTGACCCAGTGTGAGAGGCACTGTGATCGTAATTAATTCTGTCAGAAAAAAGTAACTTTAGCATGGTAAATGACACTGAACAAAACATGACAACACACCTAATAGTACGAAAAAGTCTTGTGGATTTATTGACATTTATAGTTTTACTAATGAGTTATTGTAATTTAGCTTCATCCGGGTCAGATCAGTTTGCATCACTTTATTATATTTATGCGGTATAACTGTGGTTTTATCGCAACGTTAACTCAACATAAATAAATAACGCAACTTGTAGGCTGCAATTTACGCATACAATATAAAGCTTTATGTCGTTTGAATTATATACCGCGACGACTTTGTTCACATACAATTAGTAAGGTAAATATTAAACATCCGACTTTGCTGAGCTTCGTGTAACTGCTTGGTAATTACCGCTATTGTTAATATAAAATAAATATGAGTTGGTAAGTAAATTAGTTGACGTTGCAACACAGAGAATTTTGTCTGAGTTCATTCATGAGACCCAAGTAATTTATGTCACTCTAAAATAATATTTTAAACTTAGGTATACGTTAAAGAAAATACTCAAGTAATAACTACAAGTGTACTTAAAATACTTTCTAAAAAAATACTGTTGGTTAATAAAAATTTTAAAATTCTATTTAGAAAAAGAAAACTTTCGCTCGTCTTTGTTCATTTCACGGCCTCGCCTCAGCCATTCATTGTACTAATAAATGGTCTACGTCGTAGCTGCGTAGCGCGTAGGTCTACGCCCGGCCAATGAACTTCGGTTGCCACCGCCGAATTCACGTACCCGTCTGAACTTAGAACACCCCCTCCCAACCCCCAAAAAGTAAAGAGTAATGCACCTCGCCTCTGACCCATTACATAAACAAAGTCTGTAGCCGTAGGGATATGTCAGAGAAGTTAAATGTTGATTTTAAATTTAATGTATTTCGTACGATCTCTCTAATGTAAACCTTCACGTTATTTAAACATTTTCAAATTGCTTTCATTGAATACATTACAATTTCCATGTCGAAAGCAATCAAGCAACGCTTCTTTAATTTGTTTATGAATTAAAAAAGGATATTTTTAACCTTGAGAGCTTCGTAAAATGTACAGGTACGCTCATTGAGATAAGAATTGTCGGAACCTTCATGCCTTTTTTTTTGGAAAAATATTGGTAGATTTTTGTTAATTTACTAACATTTTCTTTAACCATTCCAACTAAGCTCTAGCTTGTGCTAGGATATGGTTTACGACTATACTCCAAAGGCGGGATTCGAACCCTTGACCGCAAGATCGGTAGTCCGTACCACAAACCATTAGGCTATTGGCGCTTGAATCATGAAAGACATAGAATGATAAAATCTTCTAATCCTTCGATGCCTTTCATACCGCACTTAAACAATTATCATACAAATTCATGCATGTGTATGCATACTCCGCGTTACAGACATCGAAGTTTCATCCCAATTGATGTAACCTTACTAAAAGACTTCAAACTTTCTCCATTATCGTAAAAACTATTATAGTAACAGACATTATTAACTTTAAACAAAGAAACACTTCGAACACTTAGACATAAATTTCTTATTCATTTATAAAAAGTATTTAAGCACACAAAGACCACAGACGCAAGAACTAGCCATCGATAGAGATCTAAGAAACAGAGTTTGTAAATCTAAAACTACAACGCAATGTTAATCTATAAACATGGTTGAATATCAACTTACATAAAGCGGTTACATCGTTTCAAACGGCACCAAAGTCATCGATTGTACGATCTAATCGTCGATTTTTATCAAGCAGGGCCTCGGGCGTGATAGATTATCCTTTAGCTTCCTTTTTCGTTTTAGAGAGCGTCGACCGTCGGGGGCGAGGCAGCAGGGGGGCTTAGCCTGTGTGGCGGGCGACGGGGGCGACGCGAACCACTGCACCGAACCAACGTCATTGCCCTGTCAACTGAACAATACTAAGCAGGCGACGTTACGTTGCCCACTGATACGGAATAGGTGCCAAATAAAGGAGCGCCCCCGTCGCACCGAAATTTGTCATCCTTTTGTTTATAGCGCAATCAAATGAGATTGCATTTGTGAAATAAAAGGATTAGATTTCTGATCCAATTTAATCACAATTTACATTTTAACTAAAAATATCCCCGAGTTTTATTAATAATTTAAATATCTTAAATTAAGAATGGCTCTACTTTGTTACGAAACTTTATAAGTCTATTGCATTTTGTTAAAATCGATTAAAGAATTTGAAGATTCCTTTGTTCCCGCGTCCAATTTATTTCAGTTTCCAAAACAACAGTCAGACCGAAACAAAATGATACACGATACGAAAAAAAGTGAAAAGCAAAGAGTGCGCTCGAAGGATTACACTAATAGACTTATCGTCCCTGAATATAATCCGTTGACGGGTTTTGTCGTATTGATCGGATCAGAAATCGCATTCAGTGACCTTTAACTTGTTTTTAATATGTAAGTTCTGTTCAAGTTTACTGTAACTTAGAATATTCAGTTACTTTGTAACAAACATTATTCTATCTCGAATACTGATGCTCTGGAAAAGTTAATTTATTACATTATATTTATTCAATTTATAGAATGATTTGGCTCATAAAAACACTACTGAAACTAGTTTTTTTCAATGGTTATCCTAGGCTCCTTGGCTATATTTTATTTTTCGATTAATTTATACCAAAAGTTTAAGTCGAATATAAGAACTTCGTGGTAAAATATGAAACCATTAAACAATAAAACGCTTAGTGATGAGCAATTAATAAAAGGTGTAAGTTAATGTGGTTAGCACGTAAGCCGTGCTCGCCGGCGCAACGTCTAGACTGCATGCGTCACCCCGAGCCACCGACCCCGCAAACCCCCCTCACGCAACTCACTTTCAAAACAACCGCAAATTATTTGTACTACACTTTATTTACATAACATTGATAAACTCCCGTGACGTGGACACTTTCACTATTAATAACCTAAAAACAAATAACAGTTTTGGAGTTAATCATATCATAAGTGAGGTTAAATTAAGGTACGTGGTATATAGAAAGAGCAGTACTAAATGACTACAAGAAAATCAAAAGGATAGCAGGAACATTTAAAAAAGGTTTAGTAGAAGGCTTTGTTTTATAAAGAAAGAAGATCCTTTGTTTTATAAAGGCAACTTATATGTATTTAAAATTGATTAATTAGAGTAAAAAAAATCAAGTTTTTTCTTTTTTAATTAGTTTAATTAATTGATTGCAAGCAAGAGCAAAGAAAGACATTGGTACGAGTATACTTAAAGTCATGTCAAAAATCTCGAGGAATAAGAAAAGAAAGCAATTAAGTTCAGCTGTTAATTTAAATATTTAATTTTAATTTAATAGAGTAATTTCCTTTCAAGATATAAAAATGTAGAAATTAAATATCATTGCATTTTTCATTTAGAAACGTAGAACGACTGCATTTTATAGAAGGTGTAAAAAACAGAGCTCCTCACAAAAACGTCTCGCATCTGTTATTGCCACCAAAACTGTAGACAATACCTAGTGCGTCATAACAAATTTCTAGAGCTGCGCTTACTTCGTGCAAGCCCTGGAGACCTGGGGGGGCGTAGGGAGACGGCCCGAGGGGGAGGCCGCCCACCAGTTCCCACGCAACGACCTTTGTGCCTCGGCGATGCACTTTGACAGACTTTACTAATTCAATAGATGGACGCTGTGCGGCTTGGGTATTTCCTTTGTGTTAGAATATATTTAATTACATACAATTTATATATGTACAGTATATGCGACAAAATTAATTTCCTAGAAATTCTTCGAGGAAATTCACCACGGTAACTTTGTGCGAATTTTTAAAATATCGACTTGAGTTATGTTGATATTGGAGCTCTTTGTTAGTGATGGATTACTTTAAGAATTTTAGCTGACGAGGTTGCCACATTATTACACGATGTTGTTATAGGCTCATTTGTGTACTTAAATTTTAATTAAATATTTCTAAAGCAGTTTTTTTAATTAACTAAAATTAAAAGTTTTTAATAAATTACATCCATGAATTTCGTGCACACTTTTAAAGTATGCGATTATTCCTAAAAAGAACAAATAAAAACACTTACCAAAATATTAAGAACAAAACACAATATATACCCACAATAATTAAGTTAAAACATGTTAAACAACATGATTTCTCGTAACAATTTAATTAATTAATAGTACATTCATCCCTTATATACAAAAACCCAACATGCTGCACGACGTTAAATTCTAAAGCGTAGTTAGACAACGTCGCAGTCTCAGGTTTGTGATAACAGAAACCCTAAAATGAAGGCTTGAATAAGGTAACGACGGGGTGGCGGGTTGGGGTGGCGTACTGGGGTGTGCGGGGGCAGGAGGAAGGGAGGCTCACTTGTTTTGGTCTGTTTGGTCCTCGCGCGGCTCCACAAAGACGACGGCCGATCCGCACACTAATTCAACGGAGATCGATAGTGCACCCGCCGCCGTAGCGCCCTTTTATGCCCACCTTATAATGAAGCGATAATTAAATTGCTTCGTTTATCAAATCGCACGTTCCAATTATGTAGAAGAAAATACTTAAAGAAAATGTTTATTTAAATTTATAAGATTGAAAGTTGTCTGTAGCAATTACCTTTGTTGTGCATATTGGAAGTAGCTAAATACATTATTTCATACAAGATACGAATGTACAGCATCTTGGATAAACAGATTTATTTACATTTCGATTTTCGAACAAAAAATTATTATCAAATTTTTTATTACGAATGTGTTTTTAAATACAATTAAAGTACCATATTCCAAAGTCAAAAATCAAATATAACTACGGGATACAACATATTTTAGGAAACACGATACTTGAGTCTCATTAAAACTCGGCTGAAGTCCATGTAATCCACTCTCGACGGATGACAAATAAAAACCACATTCCAGTCTACGTTCGGAACGCCTCCACTCCGACAGCAGTCGAAACTCCCGACCACCGTATTGATTAGTGATTGGAACGAATACATGAAGCTGATGGCTCGCCCCTGCCCCTTGCACAATTAGATAACTTTATATCTTGTTTAATAGAAAACAGAAACTTCTAATATTCCATTACAAAATAATATCACGTACATTTTCAGTTTTGTAATTTTGATTGAAGTAAGAATTCGTCGACAGATGAATAATAATTTGTATAAATATCTGAAACGACAACAATGCAAGGAAGTACTGGCGATTATTTAAAAAAAAAAAGCAATAAGCCTCATCTTTTTATTTTAAACTCACAAAGAATGAAAATCGAATTAAAAATTAACTGTTTTAATTAATAATAGTTATCAATTACCAACTTTGTACCGCGACTCCGTCCGCGTGGTATTAAAAAAAGTGAACCTACGTGTTCTTCCAGACTGCCGTTTAAGCTACAAACTCTAACAAACACCCATCTAAACTTTCGCAGTTATAATATTAGTATATTAGTATGATTAGTCTAAGATCACAGTCGAACCCTAAATCACCACTAAAAATTTCACCTTTATTACCACAATACTTAATTAATCTAACGAAATTATAATTACAACTGTATCCCAATAAAAACCGTTATAAGTGTTAGTTTATTTTAAATTACGTAAGAAAACAAAGCTCCATAAGAGAATAATTCAATCAAAATATTAATTTTCCACCCGAAGCAGCGCGCTACTTTACATAAACATAATACAGCTGCAAGTTTGTTCGAGAAAACTTCACAACGACCTTGGAAGGTTACGCTGCGACTTGCGCTCAAGTTATATTTAATGCGACTTAATACAACTACGTCGTATCTTTTGTTCTAAAACGTATTAAGATATAATTAATCCGCGCAATATTATACATCAGTCGATAAACCTTTAACAAAGTAATAGGTTATTTATAAGTAATATGATTAATAGGTTATTTTATATTCTTCAGTAATTACAACCCTTTAAATAACTAAAATTCAAATCATTCTACAATATACGAAGTTATATTTTAATTCTTGTATTCAGAAATAAAGCTTAGCATATACGGTACTTATCGGTACGGTACTATACGGTATTAAAAATAATGATATACAGAATTGTTGAAGAATGCAAAGTGTTGTAATACATTTTGTATCCAAATATATCTTTAAAATCGTAGAATTAATTAAAATAAACGAAGTTTTGATTTGCATTTAAATGAAACGAAGCATTTACTGAAGTAATCCGAAGCCAATAACGTCGGCGCATCGTTCCGAAATTGGAATCCACAACAAAGGGACGTCAAAGAAACTAGCAAGTGCACGCGTGCTCGCCGGCATAAAGAGCGACGGTGCGCGGCTTAGGAGCCTCGTGCGTCCATTACCCCCACCCGACGGGGGGTGCCGAAAGTACAGGGGGTCTCCACCGCCTCACACCCGAAGATGCATCCAGTTCTGGACGAAACCGCACTGCCGCTTGCACAAAATGGTAATGAGTTTGAACTCTTATTTATTCAGCTGATAGTTATTGATTACTTTAAACGTTTAATTTGAAACCGGATTGTTTAATTTATGTATTTATGTAAACAACTGAGGGAAACCTCCGAGTAGAATAAATCTTTAAGGTAACTCAAGTGATGACAAAGTTTATGTAGGTAAATATAGATAGATAATCAATATCTGTCAGAATCGAGTTAATTCTTTAGCATTGATGATTGACGTTTCAAGATTATACTATTTAGAATATCAAGACAACGTAGGTTAGTAGACTGTACTTAACCGAATGATAAACCTTCATTTTTTTCTTTATTTTCTAACATCGCCAATTTTGTCATCGTGTTAATTTACGATGCAAAGATAATGACGCAATAATCCCTACCTCAGTGTAAGCGCAGATTTTACAGACGATAGAGCTAAATTAGATACAGGTGATTAGAAGAGGTCTAGCAGACGAACACCAAAGATGTATTTATCGTAGGTAAGCACCTGGCCATACGTTAAAGTCACGACATGCCCCTACCTCGATAAATCGCATTACGCTCCACGTGCCGAGCATACATTTTTAATCTTGTTTCCTTTACAATATCCGCTTTAAAACCATCCAATGTTCCCGCAACGTACCACACTGACATACGAAATCAAAAAACAGACAAGAATCACTAACATTATTGCAAATTGTTGTCTCATGATACTTCATATTAAAACCACACAAAGGAGTTACACAAACTTATGCAAACATTTTATACTCTCGATTTGCACCAAGTAAAAAAGTTGTAATCATGTAAGTGGTAGGCAGAAATGAAGTGACTGAAATGCGCAAGAGCGCATTAATTACCAAAAACTTTTTAAACGTATAAAGGAAGTACTGAAAGGCGACAAAAATTCGTGTGCATATTCGTTGGTACAATAACGTCACCAAAAACAAACAGAACATTTCGCGGAACGTTAATAACACTCACGCTGGCATCCATAGCTCTTTTCATTTGGTACGAGCCGTGCAGGCTGTGTCAAAGCACGTAATTAGTATTTAGGAAGGTGGTAAGAAAGGCGAGGTCGTGGGCCAGACGTCGGGTATCGATCCACCGACCTGCCCCACGCCCGCCCCCCGGGTGGCTGCAGGGGGCCACGCACATCGACCCACCAATTGACACACTTAAGGTAATACTTTGCACTTACGATGTCGCCATTGCTCTTGCCCAATACACTTTTTGTTGAGAGAAACGAGAAAACATTTTCCTTTTTAACTCTACAAGCAACTACTTTGTACTATACAAAACACATATTCAGTAACATAATCGTAATGTTGAACATACTTTCACCCACTGTTACTTTTGTTATTCGATTTCCTACATAAATAATCACTAATTTTAAATGGACTAACTTTTGCATGGCAGGTATAAAGCTGGCAGAAATAGTTGAAAGTTACAGAAAGCTCGACCCAGTTGGCTTTGAGCCCGTCTGTGGGTCGTAACAGCACATATAGAAGTGAGCGGCATTATTTAACCTTGAGCTTAGCGAATTGCTTTCCACTTTAATATTTATTGTCATTGTAAAGTGCCATAAATAAGCAAATAGTGTTCCAGAAATGAATAATAATAACATATGCTATTTTAACATGAGTATTAGGATTAAGAAATCGCTAGAAGATATTATATAACAGGTCCTTTCTTAGATGAACATAATTAAAAATCTTACTAGCGAATTAATAATAGATGTCATATCATGTTCAATTTCTTATCGTTTTTCTCAAATTATTTTACCTTACTCTCTCGAATTTATTTAATTTTGATTACGTTAACGTTTCTCTGTAGAACTAAAATTCCTCTTTCTTTATAAAGGCAATTTCCGGCAAAGAAATTATGGGTGAAAATGAGCAGAGCACGCAGATTGTCCGGAGCGACGGCAGTGCAGCGGGGCCGGGGTAGGGCGAGAGGAAGGCAGGGGGCGGACAGCGGGTGCCACAGGGGGGTGTAAAATCACCCGCAATCATTTATAGCCCAAACTACACCTTCAGAATTACTACTTGTCACTAAATTCGCTATCTTAATATTAAAATAATACTTTAACATAAGGAATACTTTTAAATACATTGTATTATTTTGATATGCTACAGTATGCTTACAACTTAAGTCTTACTTTAAAGTTACCATTGTATCTTATATGAAAATTTTAAGAATTCTGAATTATTGTAGTACACCTATTTTATCTATGAGAAACAAAAACGAATCACATCAACTAACATTTACAAAATACTCTAGTACAAGACAATATCGTACAAATGTTAAATTCAATATTGGATAAAAACAATAATTTGGTAAAATAATTCGGCGCGGCGTAGATACTCGTCTCGTAGATGCGCTCGAGGTCACGTGGTGAGACTACGGCGTAGCTATTTGTGTCAGGAGCCTGCATCCGTGACCCACTTCCCGACACCCCTTCCCGGGGCCCGCTGCCGTATATTTTGGTCTAGGTTGTGTCAAGCCTTGTTATACCGCCAATAGAGCTTTATTTATGTTGCTCTGCATTACTAAATTGCTATCGTTTTAGATTAATTGAATAAGAAATGTTGGAAAATTATTTTTGTAATTGAAAAAGATTGAAGCGAAATAGAAGATTTAAATTTCATTTAAGCGTTAATTAGATTAAATGAGAGTTGTAAATTATTCAAGTGAGGTTTTAGTCTTGCTTCAAAAGAAAAATTATGTCGATTTAAATATGGCTACTAAAGTACTATTAAAATAAGCTAGCTTTTCTTTTATTGTTCTTTTATATCAAGTTTTATTAATGTTAGTAAAATGTAATATAAAACATTGAAGATCTCTAACATCAGACGCCTATACCTCGAGTCACGTCGCCAGTAGAGTAAGTTAAATTAATTGCACTCGCATGGGTAGATAATAAAATAGGAATTAGTATTTAATAATAGCTTGTCATAGTCAGTTCATAGCCCGCAATTTTAAAATACGCTTTAAAAAAACAATAATTTTAACATAACCTATAAATTGGTGTTAGCGACATCTTGACTGAATTGCGTGAAACTTTACCAGTGTATCATTCAGCACGATTGCTCAATTTGGATATCGCTGGCATTAGTAAATACCAATTCATTGCCTATTCAAACCATCAAGGTTAAATTAATAACTTTGATAATTAGTGTAACGAAAACTATTTACTATTGACTGTAGATTTTGATCTTAAGTTTTCTAATTAAACTAATTTGTGTATCCGTAGCGAACTTTCGAAGCAATTATAATGCAGTATGCATTTAAATCGGACAAAAATCACAAAGCGCATTTTCCTTAGATTATCGTATACGCGCAATCGCGCACGAATTAGCATGAATAATGAACGGTTCGCGCCGCCCCTGTCACGATCATCTCTAATTGCTATATCTAATTAAACAGAATATCAACATAATTGCAGACGGCGGCCGCGGCGCGACGAACCGACCGGCAAATTAGACGCATCGCTCGCGTTTCAATAATAAACTTTAATGAGAACAAACCGCTAATAAAGACAATGTTCTTGGATCGTACAATGTAAGCTTTGTATTTTTTTATGAAGTAATTCAACATTATAGTAATCGGTTAATGTGATGGCTTACTATAAGAAATACGAAAAAAAATGAATGACATAATGAGATCAAGATCACTAAAGAAAATTGATAGGGATAATTGAATACTTTATAAAAAGGAGTAAATGTACAGAAAATGAGCTAACTAAACATTCAATATACTTTTATTTAAAGATGAAAAATTTCTTTGATAAATTATAAGAATTTGACGATAGTAAAACAACGCATAATAAAGAATAAATCATTTACTTTTCATTTGTGTTGTGTTAACGTAAGGCTTGTAATCACTTGGAATCATTTATGTAATTTAAAATATTTACAATGTGTCAAACACGTTATATGATAAATGGATTCCTCAATAATTCTTATATAAGTACGTTATTATAAAAAAGTATACGCATATACATTTAAATATGTTTTACATGATGTTCTATAAGGCCAATAGTTACAACTAAAATACTAACAAACTCTCAAGGACCATGTAATTTACTTAAAACCGACTCAATATCAATATTTTGGATATTCGTTGTATTTAAAAGATATTGAGTATCTCTTTTTGTTTTCTTTATGCAATTTATCGATTCCTCTGACGATCCGCTTTGTAATCGTTTCCTCTTTTTTAAATCAGTTTTCTCAACATATTCCACTTTTTCCACTTCTAGTGATATTTCAGTAATATTGTTACGTTCACATTCAGGTGACTTAGGACTGCCGGGTTTCAACGGCGTGTCCAAACTAGTCAACGTAGAATCAAAAATATCATACATTTGCGCTTTATGATCTTTCAATGGTGTATATAATTTGTCAAAATTCGATATCGACGATACAGCCATTTCAGTCTCTTTGTAACTGTAATTAACCATTTCTTGGGGATCTTGGTCTAACAACACGTTAAAAGTTGTCGCTCTCAATCTAATCGTAACACCGTCGTCTACACAAATCTCCATTGAATAGTTATCTTTCAATTTTGATTCTTGACCTGATATTTTATCATTAGCGTTATATTCGTAATGAATATAGTTGACGGTATCTTCATTACATTCGTGTATAGAAAGTTCTATTTCTTCATCATCATCATCATCTACTTTTAGACTATAAGAATCTCCGCTACCAGTAATATTTTCAGCAACCTGTATTTTAATTTCATTACTTTCAGTTGGTACTTCTGTATCTCGTTTAGAACATGGTGAATCTAATAGATCTCGTTCTATTATTTTAGCAGTTTCAACATCGAAACCTCTTTTGATTAAATCGTAATGCAAACTACCTTCACTTTTAGGTTCGGATTTATCTGTAGTGCATGTTTCGATGTATTCTTTAATTTTAGATATGTCATCAGTATCAGTAAGTGATACGGAATCAGTTTTGTGTTGTGTTAATGTCTCGTCTTGAGATCCATCGTCCGACCATGTTAAAGGTTTTTGTTCGATGTCGGATTCTCTAGAAGGAGCACGAACTTGTTGTGTCTTGTTTTGCTTTGGTTTAGCAGTTTCAGGTGACGTATGGTTGGAACTTTCAGAGTTGAATATTTTTGTACAATGAAGTTTTCTAGGCGTTGAAGATTTTCTACGTGATTTTGTAGGGATCGATGCGGATGCAGGAGTTAAGTTTTCATTTCTCTCCTTGCTGTTGGGCTTTTTCTGTTTGTTTGAAGATTCTGATGTTTTTCTAGTTTTACCTCCTAATACTTCTTTGATCGGTGTAGTTCTTCTCGGTTTTATTTTCATAAATGTTTTTGGAGTTTCTCTTTTTATGGGTGATTTAATTTTCTTTACGGGTTTCTTACTTTTATTTGTATCTTTTCTTTTATCTTTAACTGTAGCGTCTTTGGAACTTTTAGTAGTAGTGCGATCATCTAAAGTGTTTTCGACTGTACTATTGATTACACAACTCTGTTCAGAACTTTCTAATGGGGTAACTTTAGTAGGTACACTCTCTTTGTAAGATACATTCTTTCTACATTGTCTCACAGGTCTCCCAGATTTACTTTCTTTGTGTTTCTCAATATCTCCTTCAGGTTGTTTAGTTGATGTAATATCAGTATTGGATTGTATCTTTTCTTCTTGTCTTAGGGGACTTTCTGGCACATCCGTGCAAATAATAAAATCTTGATCATCGGGTTTGTAATATGATCCACCACTAGAATAATCAGTCTGTCTAGAAGAATAACAACATGATGGTGTAGAATTCTTTTCATTAGAATCACGGAGAAATCTCGGTGTAGGTATACTCATGATTTTCACTTCTGACATTGGTTCATCAGGTAAATCTGTACCTAAAAATTTTGGTGTATCCATTTGGATATCATATAAAACTTGTTTATACGGAGTTTCTAATAAATCTGATATATTTAGTTTGGCACCAATCACATTTTGCAAAGCTATTCTTTCACTTTCGGGGGTTTCCGTTCGGTCTACACTACCATAAAAATTGTTTACGTTTCTATCTTCTACGGGCTTTATATCTTCTACAATCTTTTTATCTTCTGTCATATTCTTACTTTCTACTTGCTTATCTTCCACAGTATTTTTTTCCTCTTTAATCTTTTTCTCTTCTACTATACTTTTATCACATCTAATATTAACATTTGCCTTAACAACTAGAGGGGATTGTTCACTTTTATTAACATCTTTATCTATATTATCGTTAGAATCTGATTTGTCTTTCTTCTTTTTTTCTTTACTCGTATCCTTATTTGCTCTTTTTTTCGTAATTTCATTTTCATCTGAATTTTTCTTCTTAATGGCCTTTTCTTTAGTTTTATATTTTGACTTTTGTGTAGATTTAACAGGTGTGTTAATTCCACATACTGCAGCAGCTCGAATATCAGCATCCCAATTCTTTTTCGTTATAACTTTGTTTTCTTTTGCTGCGTTAGATTTTAATTTTGGACATTCCGTATTTTCTATATTTATAATATCTTCCTGGACAACATCAACTTGGACCTGGGATTCTTTACATGGTACTTGAACTATTTCATTATCTTCTGTGTGATCAGGGTCTTCTGGACTTTGTTCGTTAATAGTTTCAGTCAATATTCTTCTTGGTGTTGTGAAATCCAAAACTCTAACATGTGAATTTCTACGAGGAGTTGATGATGATTTTCTATGGGGAAATACACCTTGTGGTGTAGTTGCTTTCGGTAATGTTGAAGTAGTTGTGGTACTAATTGGATTTTCCCTAGACTTCAAGATATGTTCTGTAGATTCCACTGTTTTGATAAGACTTTGTTCAGTTTGAATATCTTGTTCACCGCTTGGTATATTTGATGAATTCACTGGCGGTTCAATAACTGGGGATGTGACGTCAATTAAAAGTGGTTTGAGTAAATCTTGAGAAGCACTAGAAGTAACTGTTAGCGGTTTAGGATCCACAGATATTGGAGCTAGTGTTGCTGAATCTGTTGAACTTGGTGGTGTCCCTGAAACTATAATTAAAATTTCATATCAATTTAAATTTATGTATTTGACATAACTAGGCTTAAAATGTAACCTACCTGTTGCAGGAACAAGAATTATTGTTGGCATTGCCATTATTTCATCTGATGTATATTTAAGTTTTGCCAAACATTGTGATTTTACATTATTTTTGTAAGCTGGCGTTCCGTTAATTAATATAGTTGGCATTTGAAACGGCGTTGACGTTGCGTTACTTAAAACCGGTGGCATTTTCTGTTTACCACTCAAACTTTCATACGATTTATCCACTATAACATCTGATAAGATTTTTATTTTATTTTCTTCTCGTTTTCTGGCATTCACTTTTTTACTTTGGGTTATTTTTGGAGAGCAAGTAGTTATCAAAGGAAACCCTTGGGCGTTTTTACTGCTGTCGACTGTCAGTACTAAATGACCTTTGGACATTAACTCCTCCTTTGTCAAACTTCCAATATTTACATATGTGTTACTAGCATTTCTTATTAAAGGCGCCCTAAAAATATTATAACATAATAGACAAATGTACAATATTATTACCATTTTTCAAATTGAAAACATCAAAAACTTAATAATGGCATAATTTTATTATTGTTATTAAGACATATGGACATTTTAAATTCATTATAAAGATAGCTGTCTATACTTACTGCGCGTTGTTATCACTAGGTATATTGGATTTATAAGATACTTGAACTGAGCCATTACCTGGAAGGAAAAAAATTACAATCAAATGTCATAATATAACTATATTATACTAGCTTTCGCGTGCGACTCCGTACGTGCGTGATTAAAAAATATAGTAAATAGCTGTTCTACCAGGCTAACCTTTACATCTATGCCAAATTTCATTAGGATCGGTTCCGCAGACTTTAAATTCTAACAAACATCCAAAGTTTTGTATTTATACTATTAGTAAAAAGAAAGATAACTTACTATATATACCAGTTGCAAAGTCCTGGAATGTCCCAGCTGTTGATAATCTTTGGTTTTCATTTGTGACATTGTTTGTAACTGGATATGAGGTTTGTTCAGTTCCAGTTTTACATACATAATCCAATATATTGTTGAATTCTTCTATTTTTTGTACTGATTCAGACTTAATGCATTTCGCCTGGAATCAAGAAAAAGCAAAGAAATAAAATAAAAATTCTTGCAAAAAATCTTTTCATTCTTCAAATTCTGAAAAAATTTTGTACAATTGATGAAATTTAAATATCTCATTTTTATAGAAAAATGCAAAATTTAGTATAACAGACAGCTAAAATACTTGCCAAATCTACATTATTTGATCCTTGTTGATTGCTTGTATCATTTTTCACTTCGGTCAATAAAGTTGTATTCACATTAGCGGGTGATACTGGACATATTTTACTTTCACAATCAATATTAAGATGAGAGTTTTTTGTTTCTGTATCAAATGGTTTAATCGATTTTTTCTTAATGGTTGAATTTCCTGCAAAACAAATAACAGTTTTAGGGCTGCCACACAGACAATTTAGCTAATTCCTACTGCTTAGTAACCAATATCTCCTGTATGTACATATTATCTCCTTTACATCTTAAAAATAATTCGCATTGTTTAAATCAATGTAAGTATAATTGATTCTCCTGTTATCAGGAATTACCAAAACATATTGTAACTAGAACATTTTCACAATTAAAAACCATGTAATGATAATGTCCAAAAACGCTAAGCCATGATGATTACGCAAGCAGACATGCTATAAACTATAAAATATTTTCAAATTGGTTAAAGGAAATGTGTAATAAATCATCAAATATGTGGTTAGTATATGGCATAGTACAGCTAGTATAATGATTACATATTTACAAATGCCCTTTTATTTCATTAATGCAATATCAAAATTAAATTGTATAACATGATACATCCTAATTTTATTTTGATAAAAAGGTCAGATTATATAAATTACATACAAGAATGTGATAGCAAAATTAATCACATAAATAATAGTCATTCTTAATTATCAGTATACTTATATGGATTTTGAACACAAAAGAAAAATGTACTAGAACCACAATAATTATATAAAAGAAATTACTATCTATTTCTTGTTTATGGCTCTCCCTCAGCGGATTAGACCAATGTTAGTGTTTATGGTTATTGTATTATAATTTGGGAGAGACTGGCAACAATAATGTTTGAACAGATATCTCTGCCAAACCCTTTGTAATATGAGTTATGTATATACCTGGAAGATCTTCCAAAGAAGTAGTCTCCACAGAACTATCCAATGTTGAATTTTCTATTTGGCTTGTTGACTGGGGATTTGGTTGCACTGGGTTACTCGGAGGCACTATATTTACATTCTTTGTAAAACTGAAATAATATCCCAAAACATTTTTAAATATTTTTAATATTCAGCTAAATACTCAAAATCATTTATAAAGATATGATTAAAAGCTAATATAAATTACAATTACTTTTTAAAAATAACATAAAATATTAATATACCTCAATTTTTCAGTAGTTTGCTCCTGTTCATATAACTTGTTTATATCAACATTTTGAATGAGAAATTTCACCATTTCCAATAAATTGTAACATTGTAGCAATTTCTTTCTTAGTGCAAAAGGCTTACATGTCTCCACTGTAAACAACATTTAGCTTGTTAATGAAATTCATCATAAATTACATTACATCTATTTCTATTCAAGTATTTTTGGTAAAATAAAATGATATAGATATGTCTCAAATGTACACTGTAATAACATAAACCGGTTTAGCTGATTTGTAAGATAAATATGTATTTCCATTACAGTGATGAGTGATGATTTGATCAAATTTAAGGCAATAATGGATTCATTGAAATATATCACAGCATAATATTGTTATATTCCTTATTCCATAGCCTTGAAATTTGATTGACGTCCATGAGACGATGAACCGTTGCAGGTGGCATATTTTAAGAATTTCCAGTCTGTTATCATTACTTTAAAAGTCAAACTAGATTATAATTTAATTACATAATTATTCCATTTATTTTGGTTAACATACCGTAAATTTTAACAGCTCGATACTCCGCCAGAATATGTTTAAGAGATGTCATTAATATCCTGTCATACTCATTTCTAAGAGCGTCTAAATAGGGACTAGCTTGGAGAAATTCATCGTAAGCAGTCATAAGCTGTTCCTCTGCAAGATAACCTGCAGGAATGAGAATCAATCATTGATAAATTACTTGAATTTTAGTAAATATAATGTATAATCTAACTCCCGCCAAATAACAAAAAACGTACCCAGAACAAGCTTCGCTAAATCCTGTGATGGGAACGGTGGAATCGCCATTGTAATTCTTACTTATAATTAAAATCAACTATCAAAATAGTCTACAACATTCACATGCATAACAAGCTAAAATATACCCTTTTTAAAATCTTAAATAAACAGTAAACAGTTATAACCCGACATAAGAACAACGAACTATATTTGACAACTAATCCAGTGTTGCCAATGTCACTTCCGCGCCGTACTTCATTTGGGTGGCGCGTGAACCTGCATTCACTACCAGACGAGGTTTTTTTTTCATAAAGTAGGCTAATAATCAACTCTAACAGTAGCATGAATACGTACAAAATTATATTATGAATCATAAATAAACAGTGAATAATTTAAATAATAAGTAAATAATTGCAATTTTCTTGTAAATGATTTCTCTTGTGCCTTTCTTCCATAATGAATGCCCTAATGCCTTGTTAATAATTTTACAAAAGTTAATAGATGTATAAATATTTAAATATGTTATAGATTTATACCAGGTTTAATTAAGCAATTAATTAAAAAAATTGTAAAATGTTAATAAGTACGTTGACTTTAAAAGTTACCATTTGATATTATTTGTCAATTATTTATACTCATTGATTAATCCATTCATCATTCATCTCGTTCACTCTTATTCTTCTTATTTTAATGGCGGTTATGGTGATGAAATCTGTGTTTTACATTGAATTTTATTTAAATTAAGTCGTACTGATAGAAACATTGTTCAAAGATTTTATACATTTGTTTTTACTGTACCTCAACTTTTAAGAAATATCTGAAATATTAATATAATGAGTACTGCCGCTTCAACTCCGCTTTTTGCTTGTTCTCGTTGTTTCTCAAGACATCCTTTTGAAGAATTATCTCCAGGAGAGCAGCTTTGTAAGGTATCGTAGTGGACTTATGACATGACAACTTCTGTTAGCACTTTTCCTTATTTACGTGACTCATATTTACTGTAAATTGTATATTTACATTGTCCTGTTATTTGACGTCATATGACGCAGACATATCTTGATTTTTCAGGAATGTCGCGGTTTATTCCCTGTTGTCAAATGTACCTATTGCCGTTCCGAATTTCAACAAACAAGGTCAGTACCATTTTCTTAAGGAAAAGTAAAAGTCATTCACAATTTGCTGGCATTACCTAAAGCACAAACATAGATTTATACCACGTATTGTACGTTCAATAACATACTTTTTGTTTATAAATAACCTATTTTTGTTAATTTCTGGCACCGATATCACGACGAACTATTAAAACATAATTGGCATCATACAATACATTTCCTTTGTGATGAGTAATAAGATAATTTTACAAAGTTTTTTATAAACTAGGCTAACTGTGAATTATTGTATATCATAATGTCATATGTGGCTTTATGCCCTTGTTTCTTTAACATGTTAAGTTTTGTAACACCCAACTTTCTACTAACACCATATTGTGAATTGCAAAATGTGATTGACATTATTTTAATTAGTACTGTTTTAAATTGCTGCATTTAAAACAATGAACACCATAATTAGTGTCTTTTATGTATTTCTATCTGCATGTTAATACATAATTACATTATTCACTTAATTTAATGTTTATCCTAACTAAAATGTTCTGTACACATCGTATAAATATTCTTTCTCCGTCAATAACTAACATCTCAATGATTTTCAATACTATTCCATTACATTTACATAATCCTTTCAAATTATTTAATGTGATTACTGACCTCTTTTAATGGACAGGCTATAACATTTTGTGCTTGTTTGATTTGCACTATTTTGTATAATGGGAACAGTTGGCAGTTGGATATGTTTCAAATCAATAATATAGATAAACTGTCAGTGAAATCAACAGGTGCATTTAAGTTGGCACAAAACAAAATAAATCAAAAACAACAACCTGTCCATTTAATAGATATCAGTGGTTTAGAGACAATGCCATGACTACTTATGTAGTATTAATGTATAAAACATCGGATAAACAAGTAAACAGTTATAGAGTTAATATCTTTGGTTGGATCTTATTATCATTGTTGTTTCTATCATTCAGACATTCAATTCATTATACAAAAACCATTGAAACTCATAATGATAACTAAATAATGAACATTTATAGAACTAAAATGATAACAGACAAAAATGACAAAAAACATAATAATCTATTATGAATGTTACAAATCAAAAGTTTTGTAATAACATGGCATAATCTTATTGTCTTATTATCTATTCAACTTATCATAAACCTTTTATTACAGTAAATCAAACACATCATCTATTTGTAAGAAATGTGAGGCAAATGTCAAATTATACGGAAAACCTACAGCATGTGAATATTGTAATACTATAGCTGCATTTATTGGTAAGTTTATTTTAAATTAAAAAAATGCTTATCTATTTTCCGGTAAAGTTATCAGTTTAATTTATCCAGCCTCTAAGTATGACAAATCAATGTAATATGCAAGTAATATGGTTACTACTGCATTAATATTGTAAGTTAATCATTAATCAGGCAATTTACAAGGCAATTTGCCTGAAAGGAACATCCTTTTTTGTGTGTCCCATCCTTTGTTGACTAAAGTTAGGCAATGTGTCTGAATGTGTTAAAGGAGAGGTTATTGCTCTATCTTGAATTCAGATGTCTCTACCTTGTAGGCAACCTTACATTGTAAAAAAATCATTTGATTGTCTTTGCTTTGCTAAAGGGAAAAAAAATATTTGTACAAGTTAGTCAATATAAATGTTAAAGAAACATTGATGTACATTTACTGTATTCATATTTTTCAGGTAATAAATGCCAACGGTGTGCTAATTCGGAACGAAAGTACGGGGCGGCTGTAACTTGCGAGCAATGCAAGCAGAGGTGCGCCTTTGATCGACACGATGATAGCAAAAAGGTATTTTGAATATTTTGATTGAATAATAAAAAATGAAATGTCATAATTTAGTAGATGTCTTTTATTTCTACAAAAGTAATTATCACAGCAAAATACTGAACATGTTGCAGGTGGACGGCAAGCTGCTGTGCTGGTTATGCACACAGTCACTTAAAAGGGCCTTGGCCAGGACCAAGCAGCATCTCTCCGTTGACAAACACAAGCATCGTGGGCACAAGTCAGTTGACATTTTATTATGTCTTAATGCATGTATCATTCATTCATTCTCTAACACACACACACACTTTTTTCTCTCTATTCCAGATGTTTAAGAATTGTCTTGTTAAATTGTGCTTTTAGTTGATTTTAAAAATGGTTAAGTGTGTTTGCAACCAACAGGTTAAGCAGTCACAAAGATAAGCGCAAATCGGACATGATGAAATCTAAAAACTCCGGAGACTCGCTGAATGAATCTCAGCCATCGGAGAAGAAGTCCAAATTAAATCCCTTGCAAGGTTAGTCTAAGAGTGGACGCACACCTTTGACTAAAATATCGCACAACTGTTGTGCGCCTGTAAGTTATAGAAATCAAAGCGAGATTAAACAGTTGTGTAATAGTTTGGCTTCAGATGTGCACTTTAATATTTAATAAGAAAAATTTTAAAAATAACCTTTTATTTCATTTTTTTAATATGTAAATATTCTTTATTAATCACTTTTTATAGGCTTTTAAATAACTATTCTTAAGTGAGTATGAGTTAAAACGGAATGTTTGTAGGTGAGCTGGACCCGAACAGCTCAGACCACGTGGTGGCGATGACGCAGCTGAAGGAGACCATCGCCAGCCTGCAGAAGAAGGTGCAGCAGAAGGAGATGGAATTGCTCTCTAAAGACAAACTGGTAAATATTAACAACCAGCTAGATTTTGTACAGCCAATAGAATCTGCCATAATAGCTTTTGATTCAAATGTTTTCATGACAAATACAATATTTTTTACAAAATTATATCACCCTTCGCAATAATAGTACTTTATTTTTCTGAAAAAAAAAAACATTTAATATACACTCTGAATGTGAGTTTCAAAGTAAAATTGAATTAAAAATGGAAACATATTAAATATACTTGTGATTGATTTTTTAATGTTTTATTTCAGATTACGGAGTTGAAAGCTCAACATCACAACAATACAACGGATCTCCGCAATGAAATGAAGAATAAAGAACGAATGAATGAAACTAAATTCACTCTGATGAACACAAAGATACAAAACTTACTGAAGGAGGTGGCAACACTTAGTAAATCCGCAAAGAAAAATAATAAAAATACAAAATCATTGCTAAGCAACACTGAAAATAGTGGCAGTGGAACTGACAGCCCCAGTACTAATTAGAAGAAATACGATTTTTTTTTTCGTTTCTCAAACAGGTTTATAAACTACCACATTATTTATATTAGTAAGCAATTGTTATCCTTATTTGTACGTATTAGGGATGCACGATTTTTTTTTTAAATTTCTAGTAGATTAATCAACAACTACGAAAAATCAGTTTTTCTTTTTAATGTTTGAATTAAAATAATCCAATTCTTGAAAATAATGTAGTAGCCCACCGATTTAACATATTAAAGTACTGGGGTATGTTATGTTATCCACAATTTTTGTTATATCGAATGAAAAAGAACTAATTGAGAGCGATCTTCTTTTTTAATACGTTAAAAAATAATTTAAGCACCAGTAAAATCCATTACTGCAATAAAATCAAGGAAACATGCAAAATTTAATTTATCTACAAAATATAAGCAAGAGAATATAGAAAATTCTAAATAAAATGTTTCGTGTGTTGAGGAAGTACAGTTTTACAATCAAATGGTAAATCGTAAGAAAAATCTAAAAACCGTAATTTAATTATAATGTTCATAAAATCAAATCTAATTAATAATATTGTACAAATCGGAGATTTAGCAAATAAGTTTTGGGTAAAGTGACAATTGTATTTTTTTTTATTAAATATATTTATATGTATGTGTAATAGTACCGTGCATTCCATATATATTTATAGTAATACAGAATGTATGTAAAATAGAATAGATTATATATGACATAATAAAATATAAAAAAATCGAACTTTATGTTCAACCTAAAAATGTAGATTACAAATTGTTTTGACTGAATTCTTATGTCAATTTTGAATTAACAATATTCGGTGTATAAGTTATATTATCTGTGGTTAGTACTTATGTTAAAAAAAAAGTTTCTAAGCCAAATCGTTTGAGAAACTATCCTTTTATATTCAAACAATGGAAAAATTTTCCTCTTATTTTTTTATTCTACAAATGGTTTCATTTGTAGACTTTTATAAACTTAATCATAAGTAGGTTCCAATTTGACATTTTTTTTTGTTTATTTTTAAGAGTAATTAGCGTTAAGATGAATAATTTATTCATTAGAATGAAGCAATAGTTATTTAAGACAACAAATGCGGGTTGACGGTATTAGATCAAAAAAATTCAATAATCATTTTTGAGATTATATTTTTTTTTGCTCTAAGCATAAAGTGAAACAATAACATGGTTTTTATTTAATTTGGCCAGTGAGATAGAATAATGTGAACGAAACGATTATTCTAAGATTTTTTAATTAAATGTAAACAAAGGCCTAAATTATGGCTATAGGGAATTTATCCCCTTCGACCAGCACATTATTAATTGTTAAAATTAATTATTTAATTACTAATATAGTAGTTTGTATCTTCCTTACTTTTTGCAAGTTTTGTTTTATTGGCAACACTGAAGCAACGGTGGCGACATCTCATTTTTTTCAATTTTGTTCTACATTTTTAAATGATGTTACCATATAATTAAATTTACATTTGTTTACATGTTTTGTCTCGTATCTGGTCGCAGTAATTGTGATTTTTTTTTATTTTGTAATAACGCAAATGCTGTAAGCCATATTGATGAAGCATTGTTATGAATGCGAAGTCTTGTACGCGGTAATTGTTAGCATATCAATGTGATTTCGTTTTAGTGTAGTATTGTGTCCCAAAATAAGTAAATTTATTGAAATTATGTATTGTTTTAATGAATATTTCAGGTCAACATGTACAAGAAATCAATGAATGAACAAATGTAGAAATGTGTTTTAGTGGTTTTATTTTTTCAAACACTTATTACCTTTGATAATTTTAAATGCTAATGATAATGGACTGAGTTTGCAGTCTTTTTTCAGTTTAATAAGCTGTCAGGTTAATATACTTTAGAAAAATAAAACTTTCGAGTTCAACTCTGAACAACAGTCAATTTTAAAATAAATATTTTTTTACTAAGAAATCTTAGTATATGGTTCACAGCAAATGTAGGGGTCGAACTTACGAACACGTATTCGGATGCCTGCTTTATAACTATTGTGTTATTGGCGCTATGATATAGTATATATTATTGATATAAAACAAAGTGGAGTACACATGGGATAAGCTTCATCCCCGAGGTGTCCGGTTACCGAGGGATACGTAGCTTTTTGTTATTTATATAGTTCGTATGTTTTCTAATACCACGCGGACGAAGTCGCGGGTAACAGCTAGTAGTCTATAGTTTTATAGACATAGCATATATTTTCTATTGTTTTCTGAAGTGTATATTTGATTGAAGTTGTAGTTTACTTCGGACATCATTAACCATACGATATCGTTACGCTAATGAAGAGTGTATTCTATCATACAGAGTATGTCAATGTCGTATAAAGCACGCTTTATCAGGCCAATGGTTACGAATGACACGACTGCAGTTTCCACGAAAAACGACTTGTTAAACATGGTTTGTATTTCCGTCATATCTGATCAAATGCGATAATGTTTACGAAAAACTTGATAGGTGACCAGGCAGTTGGTTCCTCTCCCCCTCGCAACGCCTATTATGAGTAATGTGGATATATTTTGATTCATACATTGCGGTTAAAAGTTACTTGGTAGCAATATTCTCTTTGTTTTATTAGACACGTGTGGGAATTTTAAAAAAGGAATATAATGTATCATCTGTTGTGGTTTATAGACCCGTCAAAGTAATATTTTATCATTGAAAGACTATAACACTTTCTCGAGAATGGTTTATGTGTGCATAAAGTTGTTTCCAAAAAGTAAATAGGGCCAATGTATCCAATAATAATAATAATAATAATCATTTATCATCACCCCAATATAATTCATACAGGATTCCGTTTGATTCATCCGATGGATACGAATAGTCAAAAGTAATATTTTTTTTATTTATTTATGATGAGGTACACGGTATTAAAAAATACATCCTACCAAAATATAGTGAATAGTTTGACTGTTATATATGTAGATATAAAAAAGGTAATAGGATAGATAAATTAAACACAGGAGACACCTCTGTGGTTATTTCATTTATCTTTTAATGTAACTATAATTATATTTCAGGGAAGACTAGGAAATAGGTAGTTGTCATTAGAGATAATTTAATAAACCATGAAACGCATATAAGTAACTGTTACCTTAGTGTTTTACGTTTTCACAAAAACTCGTTAGACGATGCCAAAATAAGAGCTCTTAGTTCTAGATATTATAATTATTATTCTAAATTATGAAGAATCTTAATGTATATATTAGTATAGGAAATATGAAAAAAAAAATATTTCAAAAGTAATACAATCTACACTGTCCTATCATACATTATCTCTTACTTCTCAAATCACTTTCCGAAAGTACCAACACCCTCACACTAGACCAAGTCTGTGTGGTGAGAGTTTTATACTGTAGAAGAGAGTATAATTTATGTGCTTTTATTTTTCTTTTGTAATCATTTAAAATTTAAGACAAAATCATCGTGCTCCCCTATTTGCAGTGAATAATTTATCGTCAATGTTCAATGAACTGAATAATTGCGATGTCGCGCTGCACATTCGCTGTTGGTATACATGACGTTGATTTGATAAAACAAAACGAGAAAAACATGTTTTGAAGATACAAGCATTTTACTCTAAGCACGTTCGAGGCGTTAAAGCGATTCTTCATGCTGTCTATCTTCCGTCTGTTCGTACTGATGGTATTTACAATCAATCATGAGTGTTACATTTACTTGGAAAATGTACACAATACCCTGACGCATGCCTTATTCATAATCCATTAAATATTGATAAAACTGAAAAAAAAAAGAAAAACCAAACGTGTAAAACTAAACTTGTTGAAATCATGTTTTTAAATTCAATTAAAAATGTTCTTATAACTCGTACGTATTTAAAACAAAAATATGAAACGGTATATTTTTGTAAAGCAAACATTGTTAGGAAGTTCGGCGAAATTATTAATATTGGCCGCCCTAAGCTTAGGTGTAATATAACACACGTCCAATACCAACAGCTATAAAAATACGATTTAGTTGTTTAGTTTATTATTGCTTCAAAAAATTTAAAATATTAACTCCTACATATTTACGAACTGTTTATCGGATAAGGTAAATAGTATTTTAGCAATGCTAAATATTTTTTATGTGGATTTTTTAAAACATTTCTTTTAACTTGTATTCATTCATTGTGCATTTTAACAAGTATCCTGAATTATCGAAGCGTTTTTTGTTATTTACCTTGTAAAGATACGTAATATAAAAATCACTGACAGATACTCAAATAAAGGCAAATTAATGCGCCGTAAAATGAAAGATTCTATATCTCTCATTAGCTAACAAATAATCAGGGTTCACTGCCATGATCAGCTTAAAAACCATCATTATCTTCGTGCCCTTTCCCCTACGCAGAGTCGGCATAGTATGTACTCTTCTAGTTCCCTACATCTCTATAATTTGCCATATATATCAATTCACTGCCTTCTTAGGTAACGCTTATCATCTTTTGTACGATTTGGTCCACATTGTTCGATCTTTGGTCTTTAAAGCTAAAGCCTTTATAGCCACACAAGTTCAACCTCACTAATTTAAAAATATAGTATAGACATCACGTTTTACCATATTGCCAAAATATTTTGAGTTTCCCTATGATGTTTAAAATACGTAAATGGCAAATAATATAATACCTATAGATTTGAGTCATTCTGTACAGGAAATTTAGGTAATACAAAAGCTTGCGGTCTCAAAAACCCTACGTTGTTCTGTAATGCTACCGCATGAAACGGAATGAATTTGAATAGAAATTGTTTTTCAACTTAACATAGTCATTATTATATCGTGAGTAATAACAAAATGTCTCCAAAAGCTTATCAATTTATATATAAACCGTAACTTAACAGTGGTCACCGTAGGTGTACTATTTAGTTACTCGTACGCGTTCGAACTGCACACTTCAAACATGCATTCGAAAATAATATTTATTTTCGCATTATGTGGATTCGTTCATTCAAAATGTAAGATAGTAAAATAAATTAAAGTATTTTATTTGTAACAATTTCTATAATTTTATTGACTTAAATGAATTGTGTGTTTTTATTTGTTTTATTATAATTTCAGTGATAAATCTATCCTGCAATCAAATTCGCGATATTGTCGATGGTCATAACGCTCGCAGGCAACAGCTGGCGCAAGGAGTGGTGCCCGGACATCCCGCGGCCTCGGATATGAAGTATATGGTTAGTAAATATCTTCACTAACTACAAGTAATACATTGTACGACAGTTTTAAACAGTTAACAAAACTATTTTATAACTATACTGTGGTCTTTAACTAATAACAAAACATAGATTTTGATTTTTATTTTTTTCTCATATCTATCCCCATTAGGTAATGCCCCCACGTAAATGGCCAGTAATAACCACTTTTCTACATTTTCAGTATAGAAGTAAATAAATCGCTAATAGAGTTACAGTTTTAGAGTTACATAATGACATTGTTTTACTATTTTACGTAACGTTATGTTTAAAAATTGTATTTGGTTATTTTAGGTTTGGGATGAAGAATTAGCTGCAAAAGCGAGGAAATGGGCTTCAAGGAATGAATTTAATCATAACCCGGACAAAACTATCGGTAACATTGACCAAATTTTAATATAATTAACAAAAAATTCTACTTTTTAAATTATTGATTTACAAAACATATATTAGCAGTTGATTATAATCCTTTGAATATTAAATCCATTATAAATTTATATTTTCTTTTCAGGTTCCGGTAGATTCAAAACAGGTGAAAATCTTTACTCCTTCGGCAGTACCTCTCCTGGTGCCAAAATAAATATAGATAAAAGTCTTAGTGCGTGGTTTGATGAATACAAAGACTACACATACGGTCCGTTGACGAGAAACCTCTTTGATGGTTCATCAGATGTTCAAATTGGTCATTACACGCAGGTAAACTTTGTAACTATACTCGTATTAACTATTCTATGTAATTGAATCTACCTATACCTCGCCTGACACAGACTACAAAATTGCTGGTATACTTGTTTTCAGAATGTTTTTTTTTTATAATTCAGGCACAACAATAACCAGCATAGGATTATTTAACATTATAATTAATGCTAAATTAAAAACCTACATTCTTCAATTCAAATGGAATTTTTATGTAAAGAATGTGATAAAGATTTCAGCTTCAGCTTTTAATAAAGGGCTATGAGATTACAATGTAATATGTAGTAAATATTACTAAAACTTATTGTAGATGGCGTGGGCTGATACTACGTACGTTGGATGCGGATTATCACAATATTGGGAGCGTGGTATGAAAACATTCCTCCTTGTTTGCAATTACGGACCAGGGTGAGTATTTTACATAAAAAATACATACATTTAAAATGAAATATTCCTTCTATATAACAATTTTTAGTATATAATCAAATAACACGTTTTGTTTAGTTGAAGGTTAGGTAAAGAGATTTTGGTAATCGTTTTATAATAGTTTCTTAGATTTACATTATCGTCTTAAATACTTTTTAAACGTTATGTCGATGTTTATTCACAACTTTGAATTTATTAATTATTAAATAATGTCTTTACCACTTTGTTCTATAAAAACCATTAGCCATTTATATGTACTCTAGAGTCACTGTTATTTTGAATTCTGTCGTCATTTAAGAATAAATTTTATTTATTATTAGATTTATTTATATAACCCAATAATATAATTTTAACTCGTTTAATTAGGAAATATGAATTAGGCAAAATCTAAGCATTTATAACTTTGAACATTTTCCTTTCAGAGGTAACATCTTAGGGCAGACGCCGTATACAGAATCTGATGAGGGCGGGAATAGCCTTCAGTGCAGCATTGGTGACTGCAGTGCCCCCTACGGGGACAAATGTTGAGATCGCAACTTATAAAATATTCTGTCACAATTTTTTCCCATTTCAGTAAAATATTTTTTGACGAAAATATTTTTTACTTCTATTAGATCGAAAACTTGTCTAAGACTATAGATAAATGCAAAATTAATTATTGAAATGTATTGATATTAATTGGCAAGCTTTTTGATGACATTTCTGTTTCACTGGGACAAATTTCGACGATATTAATTATACATATAATTAATCTAATGATTGTTTGATATTCGATCGCAAGTGGGGAGTGAATTTATTTTTTTTATTGTACAATTCTTGTAAGTAAAGTGAATGTATTTATGCCAGATTATGGTTTTAAATAAATCAATTTGTATCTCACACTTTTCTTTTTTTTTGAAAACCTGTCTTAGTTCTCCCAGTTTACATTGTTGTTGTAAGGTAAATTTCATATACCCGCTGTAAAATTACTGTATGGTAGTTGAATTTCAAGTAAAGAGTTGAAATTAAAAATAATAATAGTACATAGTACACATTGTTCGTCATAGATGAACATAGAATACCCTTAAATCGGAATTCTAAACGCGTATTGAGTGACAGCCCAAGCCGAGGTCCACACTCGGGGGCCCTTGTGCCTAGGCAATCCATGGAGCGTCCACCGATGCGGTCTAAAAGCTCGGTGGCCTCCCAATCCGGTAATAATAACGAAGTAACGGCCGAGCTGAGGCTACTGAGGGAGCCCTCTAGCCTAGTTACTCATAAAAGAGGTTTAGGCTAAGCGCCATCTGCGCTCGGCCACCTCAAGCCCGGTGAATCTGTAAATGCCCCTTCAAGGCAAACAGTGACAGAAAAAAACTAAACGAAGTATTTAACTCATAACGAAGATAAAATGTTAACCTAGCAGTAATTTGCAAATTTGGTTAACAAAAATTCAAATAAAATCTTAATGTTACGAATCTACGATTTTCATAAGTAACACCAGTCATACTTTTCAAAGTAATTAATACAAGTTAATAATTCTTCATTCTGTGTTGCGGTAAGAGTTGACCTAGTCCAATTTCCGTATGTCACTTCCAGTAATTCTATTGGAAGTTCTACATGTTCAATGATTCATAACATTTCGAACACGGTCAAAACCATTTACAAATTGACATCTGTCATGTCATGATTCAAGTAACGACAATAGGAAGAGGCAATAAGAGAGATTCCACACTAGTTATTTGGCACGTTGCAGTGGAACCTCTCCAATTTTTTTCAATAAGTGAAGTAGAACGAATGCAAATGAAACATGCGCAGGTATTGAAGAGAGCAGAGAGTGAAAAATCCCTTTAAAAAGTAGGATAAGTTACATAAACTGTCCATAGCAGACATTTTTACTTTTCATAATTTTATATGATAAGATGGCAAATGTGGGAACGGCCATCTGTATTCGCCGAAAAAGCGAAGAGACTGCTGGCAATAGACATCAGCAGTTCTAAATGCGTTTTCTACCATTAAACGACGGAGAAGACGCACAAAGATATGATATCTCTCCTTTCGTCATCTTCTACATCGTCAAATCGACTACCTAACCTTTCCTTGAATTATTTAACGCTTTTACAGTAACACGGTTATTGTAAATCCTTTGTTTTGGTATTAGTATTTAGTCATAAGAAATAAATAACAACCTCTGACTATCAGGTATGTTAAGACAGTGAAGAGTTTAGGTGCGGTGACCCTTAGACAAAGAGCGTATGTTGAATTCATACAGCATGAGTCCAGAACCGGTTGCATTCGCTTCCCCTATCGCATAGGATCAGAGATACTATCAGAGTGTTGTATAATATTTGTTGTAAAAGAAATAACTCAAAAACTACTGAGCCGATTTTAAAATTTCTTTCAGCATTAGAAAGCTAAGTAATCAGTCAGTTATGTACATGGGCTGTATTTTTTTGTTTAATTTCACGCCGGCGAAGTCGCGAGCAACAGCTAGTGCATAATAAGTTTTTACTAATGTATCGGCGATGGAAACCTGTGGTAATTATGTCTTATTATGTCACATTTATTTTATACTAGCTTTCGCCAGCGACTCCGTCCTCGTGGAATTAAAAAAAAAACTAAGTAGCCGAGGTGTTGTTCCAGACCATACTCTACATCTGTACCAAATTTCTTCGAGATCCGTTCCGCCGTTTATGCTACAACATCCATCAATCCATCCATCCATCCATCTAAACTTTCGCATTTATAATATTAGTAAGATGTGAACTTCTCTTACAAGATTTTAAGTAGTTGGTTTAATTTTTCCTTTTAATTTGTAATTCTTAAACCATCTCGGTCAAATATAATGATATAGAATAACGAAAAAATTGTTTGCTTTGTTTTTTTTTATTGTTGTTCAAGTATTGAGTATAACCGACAACCCTAATTCATTGCGGTTTTCTTGTATGAATGGCGTCGTGTTTTTGTTAGTTCGTAATTATAAGGAAAAATTTTGAATTTTTCGCTAAAATCAATCGAATAAATATCTCGTTATATCTTTAGCAGTATAAGTATATTTTTATGTAAATTTTGTATATTTATATAATCGTAAAAGCCGACAATGTTAATACTAGGGCCTAAGTTTATCATCATTTTCAGGACTCATCAATTTAGATTAAGATATATCTCAATAGATGTTTTGTAACAATACTTCATGGAAATAAATTATTCATTCATTGATCTTAATTGTTAGTAGCGCAGTAGGTAATAGGAGATAACATAAGCGGTCACATTGTACCGAGTATTTATTTAAAGTGAAAGCGAACAATATCTATGCATATATATCTTCAAGTACCAGGAAACAAGGTGAGTGGTTAATTCGACAAAAACCCGACATGATATGTTCGCTGTTGACCTGTAAAGTATTAAGAATATTCAATAATTGAATGGGTACCGCTTTCACCGGTGTGACAACCCTAAGCCCGAGGCGATGACACGCGTGAGTCATTTCTCCGGCGTCAATTTTATACCTTTCGTCCAAACGCCGGTCTACTATAAAATAAGTACTTATAATTGCAAGACGTCTGCGTACGAATCTCAGTTACTGTTTACCGGCGCACATTAGAGATCGTCATGTTGAATTTTAAATTCATTCTTCTATTCGCAATATGCGGTTTTACTCAAGCTAAATGTACGCGTTGTATTTTTAAATTGGATTAATTATTGTACAGTTTAGAAGTTAAATTATTAATTGTTGTGTGTTTCAGTGATAAATCTATCGTGCAAACAAATACGTGCGTTCGTGGATGGTCATAATTCTCGGAGATTGCAGCTAGTAAAGGGTCAAGTGCCTGGTCAGCCTCCTGCTTCAGATATGAAGCTTATGGTATTTAAATAATTTAATAGATATTTTATTTGTCAGTTTAAATATTAATACAGTATTGTAATATCTGTGTTTTAAAGTTGGTCTATTAAAAGTACACTCCTAGAATTGAAAACCCGTAATTAATTCTGCACGTATAAAAACGTGTTAACGTTTTTAAGCAGTTAAATAACTTTGCGTACTTAAGTTTTGTTATCGTAAATGTGAATTGTAATAGTTATGTGAAGGTATTTGCAAAATTTTGCTGTATGTACCGATAGTTATTGAATTTTATTTGCATTTTGTTACTAAAATCAATCAATACAATAAGCAACAATAATGTAACGATTTAACCAATATTAAGTTTTTTTACGACGTAGTACCAAATAGACGGCTTAGATATGTTTTTGCAATATGCCGGTTTACACACATTATCCTCATTCGAATTATTTTTTAATTCAAGTTCAATTTGTTTTGGTCTGAGCGAACATGCATAGTGTAAATGAGTAATTAAACTGTATCCTGTAAACCAATATTTTAAAGAAATAATTAGCCAATATGTCAAAATAAAATAAATAAATCATAAATAACTTAAACAAGAATATCACAACCCATCACTTATGTACATATATAAGGCCAGAGTATAGCTAATAATCGTTTTAGCATTATAATTTGATTAATGTTCTAACAGTGCCACTTTGGCTATACCTAATTATCGCTTAATAAAGACATAATTTCCAGTTAATTGTTCGTGTAAATAAAACTCTTATCAATGATTATTACTTCACTGCCAAGCATTGTTTAACTACGTATCGTTTTATGCATACGTTTGTTGTTTTTTAGATGTGGGATAACGAATTGGAGGCAAAAGCGGCGAAATGGGCGTCTAGAAATAATTTCGCACACAATCCGGACAAAACGATAGGTAAATATTTTAACAGAGTCTAACTAAAGGGTTTGTTATCTAAATTTATTGACAACTTTAAATCTGTGTGACATATTCTTGCTATTTGTAAAAAATACAGACAAATTGATAACACCTTTTTCGGAAATCGGTTAAAAAAACGATTTATAACATGTACTTACACTACGCTAAACAAAAAAAGATTTATTGCAAACATTAATAGGATTTTTTCCTGCGTCTGATTAATTTTTTTTATATTATTTGCATATTAAATGTATACTCAATTGATATTGTACAATTATTTACTGTTTTTTGGGAAGGATTTATTTTAATTATATTACTACTGGTTCCTTTCTCAGGTTCCCGAAGGTTCCATACTGGGGAGAATCTTTATTGGTACGCGACAACAGACCTGACTCATAAGCTAGATGTTGAAAGCAGTTTAAGGTCTTGGTTTGACGAACATCGGAACTACTCGTACGGGCCCTTGACTATGCGGGACTTTACTAAGTCTACCAAGAAACAGATCGGTCACTACACACAGGTATATACAATTTCAATTATTGTCCTTGTTACATTAAAACTAGTCAAATAGATCGAAATAAAGAGGAAAGTATTTTTGTGCGTATTGAAATAACTCAAAAACTACTGAAACCAATAAATAGCTACGTAATCACTGAGTATCATAGGCAATATTTATTACAATTTTAAATTCCGTTTGGACAAAGACGCGAGCAACAGCAAGTATCCAATTACGACTTTAGGGAAAGTATCAAATCGAAAAGAAATTTTTAATTCGCGTGTTTACGTTGAAAACAAAATATAAATTGTCCTTTAAATAAGTTTTTGACCGACTTCCCAAAAGAAGGAGGTACTCAATTCGTCTGTATGTTTTTTTTTATCAATTCCAATGTTGCGATGGAGGTCGATTTTTAACATCCGTGGTTTATGTTTTTTTACTAATTGATGAGAAATCATTGAATCCACATTCTGTAAGTTTAATTGGCGTGACAATTCTTTGTTATAACGTTTGGCATTGAACAAATAAATATGTTTTTTAATTGTAACTTTTAGATGGCGTGGGCAAGTACGATATATGTTGGATGTGCGATATCCCAGTACACGAAAAATAACTTCAAAGAATTCCTTGTTGTTTGCAATTACGGGCCAGGGTAAGTGTAAACTGATATCTAACTGTTGGTTTCAATGGCAAAGCACATGTATAAGAACCATTCCTTTCATCGAGTTCAGAAAACAAAGACAGTAATATGTTGGTAATTTGGAAGTAAGCGGAGATGTGGGAAATTTTCTTGTTTTTAAACTATCGTTGGTGTTTTGAGAACTTGTGGTGAATCGAGCGAATAAAAGTTCAAATTATTACACAATAATAATGTCTAAACAAAAATAATATGCCAGAAAGGATATTTGATTCCTTAATTAAATGACTTGGCCTTAGTCAAACACGATGGCCTATTGCGGGTTTGTTGACTTCACTAACATGTTTGAATTTCTTTGCCGATATGTGCAGGTTTCATCGCGATGGTTTTCTTCACCTTAAGAACGTCGGGAAATTATGTTCATCTAAAATCTAAAATCCCATTAATATATGGCAGGATTCGAACCCAGGACCTATTATAGACTGTTGTCTTGTTGGTCAAATGACTTGTTAGTCAAATGCTTAAACCCCTAAGCCACCACAGCTCATGTAATATGTTGTTTGTTATTTTAAATATTTATTTCCAGTGGTAACTACATTGGACAGAAGCCGTACGAATCCCGGCGGCGACGTGGTGCAGCAAATGCTCTGACTTGCGGCGCTAAAAACTGCAACCAACGATACGGCGATAGATGTTGAAAATTAAAAACAAAATATAATACGAACATATTTTTTGTACATAGTTATTTTAAACAGTGTATTTTAATGTAAGAAATATTGTTAATGAGAATTTTAATAAATGCAATATTATATTTCTCATTAATGATTGGAATAATGGATTTATTAAATTAAAATTATTGTAAATTACAATTGTTTATTTCTACGCGTAATTCCTTCTCTATACATTCATAAAACATGACTTAAGAGATTAGAAAGACTACCTAATTGAGAGGTTAATTATTAGAAAAGAAATCTATTTTTTTCTGATCTCTTCTGAACAAAGTTTACTCTGAACATACCAGTTAATAATTCTTGGTTATAACGACCATACAAACAAAACCGCTGTTAAAATCAAGTTTCTTAATACCAACATCATAAACATATACAAAGTTCACTATTAACTTAGAATAACATTGATGTACAAACAAGTTAGATTATATCATTGCATACAAGTCATCTTACCTTGTAATGGACGAACAGTATTGTATATATTTCCCAGACCTTTAACAGACATTCCAATAGCCGTTCTCACTGTGGAAACATGCACATAAAACATTATACTTGTTTAGGGATGGCAATAAAATTCAAACAGGATGACTCAAACATACAAAAAGACAAAACCAAATAAATCTTATGCTTTTGATATCAAACTGCAGGATGACAACAAATTGATACGCATTACTAAAATATGTTGAATGGGTTTGTAAAGTAGAGGCTTCCTTGTTGCGTTTTAATTTATTTTGTTTTGCTACTAATTTATGTTTCGTTTAGTATAGTATAGTATATAGTAGCAATTTAGCTACCACCTTCAAAATATCTTTTGTCATGAATTTGGAACAATAAAACTGTGTTTCGTCATTTTAATTGCATTAATATTTTAATATAACAACGTTTATTGAACTATGAAATTATGAACATTTCTCTACATCTTACTTCTTGCTAATATTATAAATGCGAAAGTTTAGACGGATGTATGTTTGTTAGAGTTTGTAGCTTAACTGATGAACGGATCTCTATGAAATTCGGCATACATGTAGAGGATAGCCTAGAAGTCTAGAAGAACATATAGGCTACTTACTTT
>NW_013525473.1:2392037-2402665 GCF_000836215.1 Papilio polytes
TTCCACGTGGACGGAGTCGTGGGCGCAAGCGAAATACATGTTAACGTTTCTCTTGAATGACACTATCTATTAAAAAATCCTACATCAAAATCCTTTTCTAAGTTTTAAAGATTGCATAGGTACACATGGACAGGCAGACAGCGGGAAGCGACTTTGTTTTATACTATGTAGTGAAGCAAAGGAGGTTACTAGAACACCACAAATCTGTTCCTTATTAACAGGAAAACATTTCATGCTGAGTTGTTAATGAGATCGCGTGCGTATTGAGAGGTTCCAGTTAAAATTTCTTGTGAATTGAATAATTTGCCGCAAAAAAATCGAGTGCAGCGGCCATTTACACTGAACACAAAGTCATGAGTCACTCGCGTACAAGTGACCATAATACTGACCCACTTAGGCTGTAATTTCGATACCTTTACGGATGAGTAACAATGGTTTACCTATATTATATTGTACTTATGATAAATATCAGAAAGTTGACATTAAAAAAAACCTTTCAGAGGCTCACACCTTTGACAAAATTATCGCACAACTGTTCTGCAATTATCGATTGTTTCGCAGCCAATTAAACTGTTTAGTTGCACAACTAAAGTAATGTGCACATCTCCATACAAGCTTATAGAAATGAAAGCGCGACTAAAAAGTTGTGCGATAGTTTAGTAAAAGATGTGAGCGCACTCGAATTTTTTCAACTTCGATAAAATAAGATTTTTTAGTTATCAAATATATATAAAATGCGACTTGTATGAAGTCAAATACACTTATTAGATACTCTGGCCCCGGCTAGAATTAGAACTTGGACACGCGACCATTAACCACTGTGCCAAAGGGATTTAAATACATATGTATGAGTGAATCTTTAATAAAATAATTACAGGATATGAGATAAATATGTTCATAACAGAAATTAAATATTCGAATATTTATGGTAAATTGAACAATAAATAATGTGAACTTGCAATAACTTATACATATGTTTATTTATTATTTCATTTGTTACTATAATGTGTTATGTAAACAAATTATGTTTTTAATTAATATTTATACACCTTTATAACTGAGAGATGTTAAAGGGTTTTTTGTAAAGTTCCTGTTTTTGTCCAGGATATTCCGAACGCAATGGTCATCATACTAAGCACAGTCAAGGGACCGTTCGAATACAATGTCCAAGTTACTTGTGTAATGCATAATATTTCAAATTAGTCAAATTCTATGTCTGCACAACTTTGATGTGAATACAAAGTCATTTTTTTAACTGTAAGTAATTTAATCAATGTAATTTATGCCTAATTATTTAAGCCTTGGTTAAAATGAGAAATTGATGTATATAATTTGGTGCTCATACTGGTTTAGTAATAAGTAGGTAATTTACTAATATTTCATTTAGGGCCTGTCCCACCATTGGCTGATAGAGGCTCAGATAAATTAAAAATGACGTCACTGTCAGACAAGGGAACAAAATCCGATATTATATACGTTGGATTATTATCAGACAATTTACAATTTAGTGGGGCAGGCCCTTAAATAAGTTTACAATAATGCAATGGCAGGATTAGAACCCGCTAGGACGGACTATCGATCTCGCCGAAGACATTTACATGTACATTGATAGATTGTTGCGCCATCTAGCGGTCTATCTTAGATTTGATTCGTATACGCGACTGTATACATGTTTTACAGAATTTCAGAACAATAGGTTTGATAATTTTTTAGTTTATGTTTTACCATTGTTCTATTATTGCCAAAGTACAGTAATCCGTCACCTGGAATCTTGCGAACATATTATATAAATCGATACATTTGAATACACTAGTAGACCATGCTTCGACCTTGACGTGTTTATAATACAAAATACTAATCATGATACCTTATGTTAAAATACTAATTTATTTGCAAATCACAAGGAGCAATTTCTACATCTAATACCTAGCTGTTGCTCGCGACTTTGTCCACATAGAGTAAAAAAAAATAGTAAAACATAACTAATGTTACTCAATAATATCGTAGCTTTTTAACGGTGGAAGAATTTTTAAAATCGGAATTGTAGTTTTCGAGTTATTTCAAAACAAACAAAAATCCAAAAATAGTAAAAAACATAGCCTATGATACTTAATGATAACGTAGCTTTTTAATGGGCGAAGAATCTTTAAAATCGGTCCAGTAGTTTTTGATATATTTCAATGAATACAAAAATACAAATCTATCATCTTTATAACATTAGTATAGAAGTTAATAGGATAGGATTAAGATAATGGTAGTGGTGCTTACTCTTGGTAAACGAATTAAAATGGTTCAACTCACGTATAATCTTCCCGTGACGTCACCGACTAGATTCGGTGCTTACTGTTGGCAGTTGGAAGACTAATAATTGTAGTTAGTCGATTAAAGCAACACTATATGGTAGGATACATAAAGATACGATATACCCACTATTAACCTAAAATTATTGAGGCAACCCAGTCAGTATATATCAAACTACCGCTCGAAATTCTTATGGTGATATTATGAATACATAACAATAATCTTTGTTACTTTTTCTTAAGCATTTTTAATAAAATGCGGTTAGAAATAGGGCCGTAATCAATTCAATATTTTATTGACATATTTTTATTAATCTTCACACCTGCAAAGGAAGATGTAACAGGATGTTTCTCTACGCTAGAATTTATTAGACATTACTAAACATTTATGATTTGTATTGTTTTTTTATAAAATACTACAGAAAAATAACATTGTTATAAGGGTAGGTAAGACAATAACTAGAAGACAGTGGAGTTTGTAACACTAAGAAATAGGACTTGGATAAGGTTAGATAAGTTATCAATTATTGTAAAACAACTAAGATTATAATTTACATTGATTAGATGTTGTTGAATTGATCAAATTGGACAAAACTATAAGCTTATTTTAGATAAAAGCAAAAATCATTAAGGACTATGAAGTTCTTGAACATCTATAATATTGATGGATGAAATTCTAATATCTCAATACTAAAGTGTACTTACTTGTACATGTAATTAATCTTTTTAAACGATATACCCATTGTGTTCTTATCAATGCCAATCAAACAGATAATTTGTTGATATCATAGTAATAAACGTGAATTTTCACAACACGCTCGTGAAATTTGGAACTCGAAATGGTAAATGTTTAAGTTTATTTGCCTTTAAGTGAAAATTATTAAACATATCAGAACTATTTTTGCCACTCAAACATAGTCACTTACATTTTGCGTCGAAATTATTTTACAGCAAAAGTGAAAAATAGTGTAGTAAAAGGAAGTTAAAGAAAACCTGTGACATGTTTTAAAACATTCTACGAGTACAGGTTGAAAGACAAAGCAGATTAATGGTCTAAGACCTAAGATAGTGATTGTTGACGTTGATGTACAAAACACACACAACATTTACATTTTATTTACCGCATGCAAATAGTAGGTTAAGATAAATGTAAATAGTCAGAACCTACAACAACATAAAATGATTTAAGGTTTGTTGTTTCAGAGAATTCTGCTACTATCATGCTTGGTGACGTTCTGTTGTGCCGAGCCGCGTGTTCTCGAGCCCCCCATACGAGTGGAATTGGAGCCACCAGTGTCGAACAATCTTAATACAAGAAATGTTCTCACCAGCTGGATAACGATGCCGGTAGACCACTTCGACCCACAGAATAGAGATACATTCCAAATGGTTAGTAAAGAATTAAACAAATCTGCATAGTTTTAAATAAAACATTACTTTTGTTCCTTAAAAATATAACTTTAAAAACACTTTGTCATCAGCAGTTACTTTCCTTTGATTTCTTCTCCGATATAAAATAGTACAATACTAAAGACAACTAACGTTATTAGAAGAAACAGTTCATCTCACATCATTTTTAATGAAGACACTAAATGATAACAATGAGACCTAATCTGGTCTGATTTAAGGAGTGCGCTGGATGATTCAAGTCATGTTCCAGCAATGCATATTCTTAGGAACAAACGAATCTTAAATACTTCCTTTCGATAGCGCTACTTTCTATCTGATAGACTAATGTTAGAATTTGAAGTTTTAGCGTCGCCTAATCGTTTAAAAGTGCGTTACTTATTCACATGACATTTCAGTATACGGCCGTTTGTCTGACGTGTGTGTTTGTGTGATTTCAGCGGTTCATGTTCAACGAGGAATTCTTCGGTGGCGCAGGCAAGCCGGTGTTCATTATGGTAGGCGGCGAGTGGGCCATCGCCCCGGGCTGGCTGCGCGCCGGGAACATGTACCTCATGGCGCAGGAGAATCAAGGATACCTTATTTATACAGAACATCGCTACTATGGGGAGACGTTGCCTTATACGTTAGTTCCTTTTATTGTTAACTAGCTTTTTCCCGCGACTCCGTCAGCGTGGAATGTAAGTAAAATAATAAAAGCAAGTAGCCTCTGTGTTCTTCCAGACTATCCTCTACATCTATTCCAAATTTCGTCGAGATCCGTTCAGCAGTTTAGCATACAAACTCTAAGAAACATCCATTCAACCATCATTCCAAGCTTTTGTAATATTAGTAGGATAAGGTATGAAATAAGACTATAAAAAGCCAGTCCAGAAGTGAACTAATTACTTATCGTAAATTTTGTATTTGTTAAGCTGAGTTCTAATTACGATTGTGATCCAATCATCATTTATAATTTTGTGTATACTTACAGAGAATTTACGACTGAGAACTTAAGATTTCTGAATGTAGACCAAGCTTTAGCGGACATCGCATATTTTATATTGGAATTGAAAAAGCAAGAACGCTTCGCGAACAGTAAGATTATTTTGTACGGCGGCTCGTACGCCGCCAACATGGCGCTGTGGTTCAAACAGCGATATCCTCACTTGGTGGAAGGTGCTGTCGCTTCCAGTGGCCCTATCAAGGGGAAAGTTGATTTTGCTGGTAAATTCTTTACTTTATTTGTTAAATTAATTAAATGAAATGTTATTTACCATACCAACGATCTAGAAAACTTAAAAGGAATACCATCGCAAGCGAATTGGACGGATAAAAAAGTACTTTAGTATACAAAACTGTCAATAAACTAGTGAAGTTTATGAAGATATCTAGATAAGGGAATACAATCTCAGAACGTGGACCCCGGTCCTTGCGTGATAGTAGAAAATATTTTCCTCGAACGACCAAGCTGGGCCCTATTTTCATCTTTCGACTTTTTTTAGGAAAAGAGAAAAATAAAACTTTGGTAAAATTATGAGTAGGTAGGAGAAATGAAAGAGTTTTACAAATAGATATATTATTTCTTAGAATTTATATTAACATTTTAATAATAATAATAATTTTAACCTGTCATCAAAAACTCAATGTTTTCAGGGTATTTGGAGGTGGTTCACGAAGCATTTAAATCGGAAGGCGGCGAGCAATGTATATCGACTATAAGACAGGGAATTTCTGATACAATTGCCGCAATGGACAACGTACTGGGCCGGCAATCGATTCAACAAGCGTACAGGTAAGGCAAACTTAAATTTAATATTAATCACAAATTCAAATTATTACTTAACTCTTATTTTTACTACGTTTTGTTTATAGGCTATGTAATCCTTTGAACTATGACAACGAGCTCGATCTCGGCTACTTCTCGGGGCTTATTACGTGGACATTCTCCGGATCAGTGCAACGTGCACGCCCTGGCACCCTTTTAGCAATATGCAACAACTTCGCAACAAATGTTTATGGTAATATGGCATCCACAACAAGACATAATAAGAATGTTAAAGCAGCAATACTAAATATCGCTAATTTCTTTGCAGGAGAAACTCCGATGGAAAAAATAGGCGGCTACATAGCCTCGACCCAAAACCTAGGATCGTGTTGGGCCACTGGATTCGAAACCTTTCTAAGATCTTATAATACCACTTCCATTTGTAAGTATTTACAATTTAATTGGGCCTTCAGTTATAGAGCGTATATGACAACACAAAATTTGTTTCAATAAAGACAACCGATTTGAGCTCAGTGCTCTCTTCATTAGATACATATTTCTTGAATTATTTTCAATGACATGAATTAAACTGCAAGTCACAGCGTTAAATCGTTTTGAAATAAGTTCTACACTTTTTACTAAGAGCAAAAGGTATTACTAGTTGCTTTTTAACTAAGTATTTTATTTCAGCAAGAGCGTGGTATTACCAGACGTGTACGGAGTACGGGTATTTCCAGATAGCCCCGAAATCGGGCACGGTGTTCGATCAGTTGAAATGGCTCGACGTTGCATTTTATGTTGAAGTGTGCAAGCAGGTTTATGACCAGAGGTACCGTTAAAAGTATATATCCTAAGGAGAACACTATTAATTCACATTGCAACCGTATTAGTAAGAATTTCTTTCATATATCATCTGTAGACTAACACGATTATATATTGTAAGTAAAACGTATAGGGCGGATTCTGACGTAACTAACTTGTTTGTTGATTGTTATTCAGGCCTCACTTTGTTTTAGATTTGACGAGGCGTTCGTCTACGATGCAGTGGATCGGGTCAACTTAGTATTCGGTGGTTTGAAGCCCGATGTAAACAACACGATCAACATTCACGGCACAATAGACCCTTGGCATGCTCTCGGTGTCTACGACAGGGATTTAAAAGATAGTTCTCCGACCTACACAGTGCCGAGGTAAAAGAATGAACTTCAGTTTTTGTGTATCTCTTAGAGTGCCGAGAAGTGTGTTGAAATTAGGACAATTTCGCTTTAAGGGTTTACGTAGACTTAACTATAGGACCTACATAAAGTGATACAAGTCCGAGATGGCATATATCTATCTTATAAGGTTATCGGACAATACTTTTTCTTCTGAAGTTTGAGATACTAGTACGATTACTACCGTATAACGATCAGTACTTCATTGTATATTTTTTGTACATGCAGGGCGTCACACTGTTTCGACATGCAGGGCTGGCTGAGCACAGACACCATACAAATGACGCGCGTGCAGCAAGCCGCCAGAAGACTGGTGGCGCGTTGGCTCTCTTAAACCTCCTTGTTATGTTGTAAATAAATAGAACTTTATATATTTGATTTATATGCGTATTTTGTTTATAAAATTTTCTTTAATTTATTACCATATATAGCTTTATATTGTTATGAATTATTTTAATATTTTTGCACTTAATATCTATGGGACAGGAGTAAAGAAAAAAAACCACTTTATCCCGATGGGACGGGAATGCAATTTATTTATTATTAGTCGAAATTTCACATTTAGACAAATTCAAAATACACAGCAAGTTAATAAGAATTTTAACGGGTCGATACAGATCCAAAAATATAATCAAAGTACTCGCTACCCGTCCTACGAATAATCAAATTTCCTAAGTTTAGTTCTAATTTCATAAAATGTCAAGTTTCCAATGCGCCTAGAGGCGTGTTCGTGTGTAATAAATGCACAGTGCACTACTGCCCGGGGCGAGTCGGTGTGCTTTCAAAATGGCTCTTTTCCACTATGATCCTTTTCGGAAACACAACACAAAATGTACCGCACGGTGGGGTGACAATAATTGGCTAAGATTTCATTTTAAAAAGGAGACAAAATTCACTGACACTTATCTAGACTTAAAATAAAAGTGGTGTCCCCGCCGCGCGGCACGACGTTTGCAGTGGGACGAGAACGTACGAGAACGTACGGGAACGTGAAAACGTTCCAGAGCGCCCTCGGCCCGCTGTGACGCGCCGCGGCCAGTAGTCTACTCTACCGCGTGTAACACTTAACATAAAGCTCACAGTACAACATTCGAGATTATGGCAGTTCATCATTCAAGTCGAAAACTTTTTATAGCAAAAAAAATCATTATCATAGGCCCTTACTTCTATTTGACAAATTCATTAAAAACCGATGACTTATGAATCGCTTTAAAAAGGAATTAAAACATTAAAATTGTCATATGTACGCTATATAATAAATAGGACGCCACGTGCAAATGAAAACTGTACAAATAAATCCATTAAATGTAGGTAAATGGCATTGACATATCACATGCAGGTAAATTAGGAGACATAATACTTATTATTCTAACATTTCATGATGTCTTTTGGTCAAGGAACATGTATGAACCCTGTCACGAGCAGGACAGCACTATCTGACAAATTCATAGATGACAAATTTTATGATACAGCTCGGATGACACAAAACTCAATGTTGAGTATATTTTGTGACATTCCTTTATATCTGCTATGCCACGAATATAAAAAATCATGTAACGGCTGGTCGTAAGGGCCTATACATTCGGTCGACATCATATACAGATGACATAGAGGCATGATTTGATATATAAATGGCCACAGAGGCGACACGGCGCCTCAAATGATAGAACTGCCGCTGAGAGCGGAACTAACTCAAACTCACAAATGACGGCTCCGTTACGCCTACGCAACTAAACTAACCAATACTTAACTATTACATACACTGAATCGCGCAAATGCAACCTCCGCACGGACCGCCGCACATTCCGTAGCCTTACTTTTTCATACAATACTTTCATGTCAAAACATTATTTCTTTTACAAAAAAATATGACAACAAAATCTAAATACAGAAATCACAATAATTAGATAATTAAAACATATTACAATTATTTCATTGGTTGTTAAAATTCAAAATTAACGAAATGAACAATTAAAAAAAAATATTTCACAAGTATAAAACAAAAGTGTTACCATATAAAACAGTTACATATTACATATTGAAACCGTAATAAAACTGGATACTTATGAATTGTAAATATAAATAATACGGTAGCAACAGGAACGCAAGAGGTCCGTGCATTGACCACTCCCACGCAATGGCAGTTTCATTCGCGAGATTTCGTCGCATTAACAATAGCCTATAGAGAGACAGCGATATTATCTCCGTGCTCTCGCTACAACACACGTAGATGAAGTGTTTAAAGATACTGGTGGAATATTTACAAGGTGCTAGATGTTGGTGCAAGTCAATCTACGACGAGCGGCTTGGGCGTCTCCCAGGGGAAGCCCTCCCGCCCGAAGTGCCCGTACGTACTCGTCTTCTGGTAGATCGGCGCCTTCAGGTTCAGCTCCCTGGAAATACAGTTAAGAACGGTTCAATTCAAGGGAATCAGATATTACATTCACTGCCATTTATTACCTAACTAGCTTTTGTCCAACGAGGAATGAATAAAGGTTAGTAATTTGCCTGTTGTCTTCCAAAGTTTACATTTATATCAAAGTAGCTTTCGCCCGCGATTCCGTCTGCGCGGAATAAAAAGAAACAAAAGCGAATAGCATATGTGTTTTTCCAGACTATCCCCTACATCTATGGCAAATTTCATCGAAATCTGTTTAGCCTTTCAGGCTACAAACTTTAACAAACATCCATTTAAACTTTGGCATTTATATTAGTATGAAGTATGATTTCATAGAGATCCATTTACCCGTTCTGTAAATACTTAGTTACAAATATCCATCAATCTAAACTTTCGCATTAACATGATTAATTTTAGGGAGCTTTAGTTTCATTTTGATACATACATGTGTATTAAAAAGTCTATTGATTAAAGGTTTATATAGTTGTCATAATTTCTCGTTTCGCTTGATTTCGACTACAAATATTTTATTAAACAGTACAGTTCTAAAACAAAGGTACATAAATCGTAAATCGACAAATTGAAATAATCGACTAAATGTAGTTGATATTAAGCTTTACTACTTCAAGGTTTTGTATTTAATTCAATCGATCTAGACCAGTTTTTAGGTCAATCTAGACAATTAAGCCAACCTAAACCAGTTTATCGAGATAACATTCTTTATATTATGTGTTATAACATACTACAGTACTAAATACCAGAAAATGCATAAGCAAAATGACAAAAGCTTGCCTATTTTGCCGTACCATAATATTTTTCCTGTTGTTGGTGGTCATATCACTATCTATACCAATATTATAAAGAGAAAAGATTTGTATTTTTGTATGTATTTCATTCCCGCAAAAACTACTGGGCATGATTTTTAAAATTATTTTACCAATACAAAAGGTTATTTATCTGTGATATATTTTTTTTTATTACTAATATTGAGAAACCATTTATAAACCGCTGTTTATAATATAATTTAAATAAGAATACGCTTATTTTTGGACCCCGGCGTTAGAAAATTTTTATCTTATGAATGAGAAATTATAACCAAAATATCTAAACAATTTTACGTTTATAAGGTTGTACATTGACTTATTTAAAACAGACAAGCATGTATCATCAATTTGAACTCACTTTCTAAAATGTTAGATGAGTTATGAATACATTTTGTCATTTACATTGAATCTACCATACCTCTATAACGTAAAACATTTTGTGTTTCCTTTGGACTTAAGCTTATCGAGGTTCTACTGTACTATAATTCTGCATACTGCATTATTTTTAAAATTGGCCGATTCTGAATATACCATATACATAAGTCAATATCGCATAAAATGGCGGTTGAAACAAAAAGCTTTCCATCCGTCGATATGTATATATATGTCGAGCACTCACTTGACGATCTTCCCGGGGCGCAGATCGAAGTTCTTCTGCACGATGGCGAGCAGCTGCTGCTGCGTCTTGTGCGAGGTGCCGTAGTCGAACACCGTGATGGACAGCGGCTCCGCCACGCC
>NW_013525473.1:2403928-2419289 GCF_000836215.1 Papilio polytes
GCTTCAGTTCCGCATTCTATGGTACTCGAACGACATAAGGTAAATAAAAAATCATAGCGTGACTTGACGTATACTGACGCTTGTGACGTCAGATGTCTGACGAAACATGACGCAATAGGTAAACGTCGCGATAAGGCTAAGGTATGGTGTAAATTAAGTTAGTCATTGAATGTACTAGAATAATTTATAGCTTCAGTATTTAGATAAAAATTATAGTTAAACCATACATTGTCTTTTTTGTTAATTTGCGTTATATAAAATTAATAACGATAAGCAACCATAGTTCAAGCAAATACCGGGTTTCATTTCTAGGAAAAAAACTTGTATAGTTTCGCAAGACCTTATTCAGAATAGGTGTAAAATTTCGAATCACATTACGAATGACCGTGTTATTTATTGTTGTTCAAAACATATTGCAAAGTATTATTAATGCTGACAAGCTATTAATGCAAGTTTTGCATAATGCATTAGTTCTAGATTGACATGGAACTTTTTGTTAATACATAATTGTTATAGAATAAAAATTAATTGCTATAGACTTTCTTAAAGGTTGTTATTTTCTAGTAAGTGGAATAAACACCGTTGTCGTTTAGTGGTCACTTTGGCCATTTCACAGAGAATTCTTAAAACAAAAGTACACTTAAGCTACACTTTACCGTCTTTTATTCGATTCTGAGTGTAATTATTTTTTTACCTGAGGTCCACCAATGATGAATAGTCCTGAAGGATTGATGTGCACAATAGTCCTGTCGTCAAAGTACTGGTCCGGGATCACTTCCTTGATGACCTTCTCCCTGATCTCCTCGCGAAGTTGCTCCAAAGTTATCTATAAGTAAAATATTATATATTTAGTTTTTAAAAACTAAAATAAAGAGCAAACTAGCTACTAAAGTGATTACAGACTATGCATATTAGTATTAAACTACACTAGAAAAGTATTTCAGGAATATGTTATGAATTTCTTTACCAATTCGTAGGGGGTTTTTTGAAGTGGGTAAAACTTAGAGATAATTGAGTCATCTATTTTATTGGAACGTGTTTGGATCACTATGACGCTAAGATGTAAAAACAAAAATATTTATAACTGACAGTGATAAATAGGTTATCAACGACATAGCGATGATATAATATTTAATTATTTACAGTTTGCATGATGAAATGTGAAATGCTATTTTCTTAAGCAATTTCATTATCGTATCGTTGGTATAAAATTTAATCATAACACAACTTGTTATGGAAAACTGTAATCAACTTGTGGTAATTTGATTTCATACAATTTTTCCACAATAACATTAACACTTTTCACCTTGACTGCAAGGTTTAATAGGATCTCTATAGCTTTTAAGAATACAATGTTAATTTTCACAAAAGTTGAGGGTTAGTTAATTGACCACTATTTTAAGATTTGGAAATGTTAGTATACAATCAAGTAACATCAGCTATAATTGTAAAATTCTTAGGATACTCATTAAACTATTAAGTCAAGTATTTTCATCAAAACCATCGAAATTTCCCTTTCTCAGTATCAAGTTATTACAAAATATTTTTGTAACTTTAACATACCTTTCCGGAATGTTGCAGTGAAACAACAACTGTGTGGACCCTCTGGGGCACAGTGGCGCCCCCAGTGAAGATGTACTCGCAAGTCACCTGCAATAAAATACACCATTCAGTATGGAATACATTTAATAAAAAAAATAAGATAAGGACTTCATTTAGACATAATTAATGGCCTTATTTTAAATAAGTAAACAGAAATCTGAATTTAGAACCCAAGTAGTCTAAACAGCATAAAATGTTTACTTCATTCGAAAATACGACATACAATCCTATTTCTAGTGTTAAAGCTATCAAATTTAAAATGGTAATAGAAAATAGCGATCAATTACACACTTGCAGACTGCCAAGGTTATTGTAAATTATACTGATTTATCTCATATAAAAATACATTGCCTTGACCATTAATTTGACAGCAGACAGACCTGTCATGTTTTGATAAGATAAAGTAAAAACTAATGCACAAAATAAGATATTACTCCAGATTAGGTTAGAAAATGGAAGACATCCATCACAATCTATTTATGAATATTTTTCTTTCACCTCAAATGGTTTTTCTAAGATTTATTCTACTCAGACTAATAGCGATGTAGACTTTACCATGAGCTAACAATATTCTTTTTTTTTGGTTGTTTTGTACTATGTGTTAACATTTGTTATGATGCAAATTATTATTTTTTCTGTGTGCACAACAACACATATTACTTCAGTGTATTTCAATGTTGTAATAATAATAGAGAATAGTTGCATTAAAACTGTTCATAGAAAAAAAGTTGTTTTCAACATAGAAGTGCCATGTTTGTAATTATAAAAACGAAATAGTCATTTGTAACATTTTAATGTAATATTATTCATTGTAAAATATTATGTAAATGTCATAATTGTGAAAAAATACAATCTATTTAATTATTATTCTCAGCATGTTTTTTTATAACTTCTTAAATAATTAATGTGATGATAGATGGTTTTATATAATGGGAAAAAAAGGAGTCTTTGTACTTATTATATTACCTGTGATTTGGAGTCAGGACGTGCCCACCAGAATTCTCCGTTTCGCCTGAGCTCTGCAATCTTCTGGTTTAATTTGTGGGCGAGCACCACTGTGAGAGGCATGCACTCTTCTGTCTCATCCGTAGCATATCCAAACATTAATCCCTAGAAATAAAAATTACATCTAGTACTTTAGAATACATCGAAAAATACTAATGTAGAAAAAATTGTATTAAAACCCGTTTTCTTTCACAAAATTTTCATTTATTAGTAAGGAATGACTAATAAAGTAACTTCCAAGTCATGAACCAATAATGAAACATCGTGGTTGATATGAAAAAAATTGCAGTGTCATGGAGTTTGTGAATAATTTGAATGTTGTTATAAACCCACCTGGTCACCCGCCCCAACATCCTCCTCACTCCTGTTCTCATGCACCCCCGCTGCAATGTCGGGTGACTGTTGGTCCAGCGCTAACATCACGCTGCAAGTCTTGTAGTCAAAGCCTGGCCCCAACATGCACATTAAGGTTACCTCAACATATAACCTAATTATATCCTAAATAATTCGTCAATCACTTATTGGAGCATGTTCGATACCCAAATGAAAAATGTCTTATAATCACAAATGATCATGCAATATGATTTTCCCATTAAAATTTTGAAATCTAGACCCGTTTCGTGCTAACAGGCTCTATTTGAAGTTTGTACCTGATCTCCAGCCCCAAAATCAATTTCCTCTCTGTTCCGATACACCCCATCGGCTATGTCTGGGCTTTGCTCCTCTAGAGCCACTAATAAATTTAGTGTACGCCAATCAAAACCTAGTGTTCACAAAATCATTACTCAGAGTGTGCTCCAAGGTCAAAGAACATTTCATACCAACATTAAATCTCAAATCAGTACCTGGCGGGCAGCCAATGGACAGAAATCTTGGTACAGTTAACTAGCTCTATGAGAAACATTGTTTAGGTGCTTACCTTTGGAAGAATCATCATATCCAATATGCTTCACAGTTTCTCTCACAACTTTTTGATAGTCAACATTTGCTTTTGATGTTATTTCTCCGCACAGCAGAATCATACCAGTTTTAGTGACGGTTTCTGGCAATCATAAAATAAATTTTAGTATACTAAAATGCTGTCCGATGTTGTGATAATTACTTCTATATTTGACTTACCACATGCTACTTTTGCATCAGGATCTTGTTTTAAATGCGCATCAAGAACTGCATCGCTTATTTGATCGCACATTTTGTCTGAAATAATGAAAGCGACCAATGTATTCCTAATAGTTTAAAAGTCATAATTTATTCAGATTTCATTTCATTTTGCAAAATATCTTCTTACACCACGTGGTGTTTTATATTGACAATTATTCATATCAATTACTGGAAACATTCTCAATTTACATTTAATATGATGTAACGACATATCGCCCTTGCTTCTACGTATTCTCGTAGGTACATGAAGTGAATAGGATTTATTCCTACTCCGGTCCATATTATCATTGTCAGAACATTAACAGAAATACAATTCATTAAAATATTTGCGCACATGTTTGAGGCGGCCATCTTTCGATTTGATAACTCGCACGAGTCCTGAAGTATAATGAAAAACTAACCTGGATGTCCCTCGCCGACAGATTCTGATGTAAATAAAAACACTGATCCATCTTCCATATCATAACTGTGCCCGTTAGTTTTTGCGTATCCATTCATTTTCGCAGTCTCCGGCATTCTGAATTTGGAGTTAGCTCACAAAAATAACCCAACAAAATCCCCTCGAAATAATACTGTGGAAAAGAGGTCTGCTACGAGTTCGCGCTGTTATTTATAAGGTCGGAGAGGCGCCACAGCGCTCCAAATTATAGCCAATCAGCGATAAGCTCACGTTCTGCTGTCATCCACTCTTGCTCTTCTATTGGTCAAAATATTTTGTTTTGATTCTGTATAACCTATAAAATAGTAAAAGACGTCAATATGAAATCCATAGTTTTCATTGTGGGCATTTTCATTCAAACTCGTTGGTGAATCTTATAAATTAAATACCTTGATAACCTTAGGTATATAACAGACTATCAAATTTTTAAATTGTACTAGTTTAATAATCTCATAACCTCATACAATGACGCTATTAAATCACTCTAGAGAACCTTTTTTCGCGGAAAAACGATTTTCCTTTCTCAATTACAAACTCACGGTACCTTTTTAACTAATAACAATCGAATCTAGCATGATGGATATTATGTTATTACGTTTGTATAGGAGACAAGTGTTATATTCAACCAGAAAAAAATAAAAGGGCAAAAAGTAATAAAAACGAAGGATCAGCCTTCTATCGCTAACGGTCCAATAAAGACAATCTTCCAACAAATATGTTGTTGATCGAAGTTAACAATAATCGCTCATGATTTAACAGTAGATGCGGAATTAAATATTTAGATCATTATTCAAGAATATTATATAATTCCATAGTTAGTTTGTTCTCTGTAAAATGGTATCAATGTATCTAACAATTTTAATAAACTCCTTTATAGACAACTTGCAAGTTCCCGCCAAAACTCCCCTAACGTTAATATAGCCGCAACGTTGCAAGAATAGGTATTATGGTATACTCGCTCTTTTAGTAATTAAAAAAAAATGGTTTTAGTGTAAAAATTATATTGTTTTTATATAGCTACTATACATGTGCACAATAATTAATTTTAACGCAATCTTGCTTGAGATAAGAACCGCTTCACTAGTCACGTGTAAAGTTGAAAGTTCGAGACCATCTTCAAAATAAAATAACACATTCGTTTAACTATATTTTTTTTTATATTAAGAGCATGTTTAGAGATGTTATTCTTTTGTATTATTAATATCATTTCAACATTGTGGTTATAATCTTACATAGTAAAGTCTAGCTTAATCTGGCCATAGATAATAATATAATGCATCAATAAATATTCGATAAATCAGTATATCACAGTTATTTTATTATTTAAGATATATCTGATTTGCAATTATTTGTAAAAACAAACAACCAAAGCCTTGATACGGTAAATACCCGTTTTAAGAAGTAGAGTTTTTATAAATCTACGTTTTGTGTCATGGTCATGGTGAGAGCAGATTCAATCTCCTTCTCCCACCCTGAGTCACTCTTCATTTGTATCTTATCCCGTGCATTACGCTTCCTCTGTCCTATATAAGGGCATTTTATATCTTTTGTTGAGGAAAAATCAAAAGTAATGTATTATTTACTTAACGGGTAAACCTAAAGTAAAACAACAATAATATATAATACGTGGAAATGAAAAAGAACAACAATTTATACACCACTTTATTTTAACTTATTGGGATTTTTTTCCTCAGATCGAGAGGGAATGAGGAAAGTAATATTAAACAAGTTACTGCTCACTAAAAGTCCCGAAATAGTTACTACACCAGTTCCATAGTACAGATGCCTCATACGAAATCTTCTCTAAGGGTGTTCTTACTATCCATTTAACTTCTCAATTTTCGTTGTGGGTCTAAGATAAAGTATACAAGTATAAATATGTAATATCATATTGTTGCTTGCAGTAATGTGAGCTTATCAAAAGTTTCAATTTGCTTTGAACCTGCCGAAACCAAGTAGACGTTGTTCTATTTTAGCTCGGTGATGGTTTTAATTTTTAAAGTATGAGATTTTTTAAAGGGATGCTTTTAAGTGAGTTAACCTTTAAATCAGGATATGTCATTTCTGATAAGAATTGCAAAAACTTCGAGCATTATAATTATTAAAAAAATATGTGATTAATGTTAATAAAGTTAAATGCTATACTGTATAGAATAATAAATTAATAATAGACTATCCGCGAAGCTTCCGCAACTGTAATATAATAGTACAGGTTGCGTTTCTTTACGTTTATTAAATTATCCTTGTATTTTATACATAATGAGATATGGTAATAGGATAATAAAAAAAACATAAAAGATATCTTACAAAAAATAGTATAAATGACAGTGGAGAAAGCTTGTTTTAATGGTAATTAATAATTTGAACATTTAAATATTTACCTTATTAAATAATGAAATTATAAACTGTAGAATTATTAATTAACACCTTGTATACACATGAAAAGCACGAAATAAATGTAAAGGACTGCAACAGTCTGAAACGTATGAATCGCGAACAGAAACTGAGATTAATTCTTGTGAATTTGCTAACTTAACTAGAGATAACGCCCCTAATGGTAAACGTGCATTCTCATTATTGATTTGAAAACATAGGCAAAGAGACAACAATCACTTAACACTACATCAATTACAGGTCTTGGTTAATGGGTGTCGCTTAGTACAATCTATAGTTTTTTCAATCTAGATTTATTTTTGTTCATAAAAATATAAGTAGATTTTTGTTCATTTACTAATATTTCCTTTACTCATGCCAACTAAGCTCTAAACTTGTGCTAGGATATGGCTCACGACTCATTCGAACCCTAGACCGCAAGATCGGTTGTCCGTACCATAAACCATTAGGCTATTGGCGCTTAAGTATGCTGTTCTCCTTCGGATTTTATGAATATTAAATTCCCTATTTATTAATTTTCCGCAGTCAATCTTATTTCCTTGATGTTGGCAACAACTTATGCTCTCTTTCCCACATCAAGGATTTTATCCAAAATATTTACTCCTTTTAGGCTTTTTATTAAAAAAAAAGTTATCCGAAAATATGCTGTGATTGCTGACATCTTAGGCAACAAAGAAGTGTGTTTTTACGCTTTATTATATTAACTAGTATAGATTTTACAAAAAAGTTAGCTAATAAAAACGTTACATATAAATTTGTTTTGGCTCTTAAACTCTCTCTTTTTATCACGGTCGTATGATGAGGCGAAAGTTCAAAAAGATTATCATGATCTCTGTTTAAAAACACATTATTTTTTACATTTGTCAACAAATAGCATAATGTTTAGAAATCTGTGTATCTGGAACAAACATTTATTTAGTAGACGGGTACATGTTACTCGGGTACTGTGATTATCATATCCAATATGAAATTTCATATGGAATTGAATATAAGGAGTGTGTTTTTAGTATAAAAAGTCAAAAGGAATTAATATTTTTAATGTTAATTTAATGTTGTTCTACCTACAATTCAGTGTAGTGTTATTGAAAGTGACGTAGCATGTATGAATTCTGTTAAAAACAAGAAATGCTTAGTAATTGAAGGAAATTGGGTACTATGATAATCTTCTATGAATCAATAAATCGTGAGTATACCGTTTATCGCCATCTTTCATTTACCTATTAAATTGTGCAACATTGCACATATATTTGGTATAATTTATATTACCTTGGAAGAAAAAAATCTGAAAAAGATTTTTTTAATTTACAGCAATAACAGGCGTGATGACGATAAAGCAGTTGCTATTAAGAGGAAAACTAAAAATAAAGTAAAACAGGGTTATACGTAATTGGAAATCGGATTTACCTTTTATTAATTTTTAAGGTATGTATTTTTATAGTTATATTTTACCATATTTTGTTTTTCCAACGTGATAAAAACTACGTTTAATAATTTAATTTATTGATTTTAAACCAGTTTAAAATCAATATCGCCCAGGCGATAAAATCTGTTATATAGAAATAAGATAGATGTAATTTTAGATTTAGAAACACTGTAAACTTTTTTTTAATAAAGACACCTGCATTCCAGGTCCCTGAGGAATATATGTCAGGGGAACGACGAAAGCAGCAAAAGCTGCCAAAAAAAGATCTACGTTTAGTTTCGACAATGGACATAAATTAAAGTCCCATTTAATGTTTAATAATTTCTAACTTAAAATAAATTTAAGGTGATAGCACTTTCGTATTACTTCACGTTAAAGTATTATAGAAAAAATATGCCTCATTCCGCTTATCAATGAATGATTAGTTCCATGCGCTCTACACATCTCAATGACGTGCACTAAGTAGGAAGTTATGACTTCATTATCTGCCTCTTAAATTAAGGGAAACATTATCATGGTTTGAGGGGCACTGTGTTATGAAAAGGTTGATAAACTTTAAACTTTTAAACAACGCAACGTTGATACTGTAATTTCGAATCTCTTCTCTGTGATTTCTGACGCAATACGTAGGCAATTCGCAATCGCTAATTGTTGTGTGTTATTACGCAAACCGAAGTATTTGAGATAGATGATAACAATCCTTTATCTTTATATTTCGCTAACGGGGTGTGTTGACGTTTATGCATTTGGTGTAGATATATTTTGTCAATTTTTTCGTAGTTTTTTATGTTTTAAAATCGCTTCTTCATTGTATGATTCTGTTTTGATGCAGTCTTTTAAAATGCACTAATAATATGCCTACACACACACAACCACACGCAACACCCATCTACATACCTAAATAAGTGCAAAATAATATAAATTTCCCATTTTTATTTTATATTTATTATTAAATAATGGTGAGGTACTTGTATTTATTTTGTTTTTGTGAATTTCATAATATCAACCGAATTAAGGGAAGTCTTTGGCTCCGTTAACACAGAGAATCAAACTAGTAAAGAAGCCAAGGATATATAATTAAATAATCAAAATACAGGATTATAAAAATTAAAACAAATTTATATCAAATGTATTTGTAAAACTATATGTGAACTGTAATATTGTGTTTTGAATAAATAAAATAAATAGATATGTTGATCAAAAAATTATCGTTTACTGGGCGCTTTAAATTCTGACATATATTTTTTTCTGTATTTTGAAATGTAAATGTTGCTTTATGTATTTTTATTAATATTTTATTAAGATGGTGGCGTCACTTCGGCGTATGTTGATCACGTAGTATTTATGAAAAGTTCTATATTACAATAATACTAGTATAGTTATTATTGTTGTTATTATCTGTGGTAATAGGTAGTACGTATTATGTAATTGTTGCAGTACTTTAATTGTTAAATATCATATCAAATGTTATTACTCATTTTATTCGTTGTTTTTCACTTACATTCGAAACAATCATAATTCAAAGATTGCTTCGTAATCTAAGTTCAGAGGTTATTTCGAAATGTTATTTTAAACACCAGATTTTAATAAAGCAAAAAGTGCGTCTTGTAGGACACTCGGGTTGTAATATAATACCTATCTCGTTCTAGACAGTAGAAAAACAGATGTTTTAATTTAAAAAGCCTGTTCTGTCCTAGGATACTCAAATATTATGTCCAGACTTTCATTTTTGCACATGTCTCATGCAGTTTAAACCACTTAGAAATGTGTGTATTTTATGGGATAGAAAAGTCGATCTTAAAATTAATTTCCACTATAGTTAATTCTAGTAACCTTGCATCCGTCGAATCTCAAGCTTTGTCAACTTCGTTCAACAATTTGCTCGAAGTAAAAAAAAAATCTCTTTGCTCTTGCGCTACTGCCGCTGCTCATACAAAACCTACCACGGACGTGTCGGATTACATTCTTATTGCGTACAATACCGTCAAACAAATCAAAGTCATCGGTCGCATTTAAGTTACGCTTATCATAATTTTATTAACATAATTCGATAACAGCAAGCAAGTAATGATAAAAATTGGACACTTATGAATGATAAAGATTGTTATACCTGACCTTTAAAAATTTTAACATATACTTGGATAATTAAACATGGTATTATACTATTGTAATGTAGCAATTTGAATAAAAATGTTATGACTACTGATATAACAGCGATATCAGAAATTGCATTAGGTACTTTAGCAGATTTATATTTGTCTAGTTTTAAAGTTTGTCATTTGAAAATACGAGCCTTCGTAAGTCTGCATGGCACTCTACTTTAGAGTAGAGCTTGTTCACGCTATCCTCATTTCAACGACGTCGCTACCTGATAAAAAAAGCTATCGAGGGGCAGCGGTAACTATATATTTTATCTATGCAGCAGTCAAGAGGTCGCAACTCATTTGCCTAAATAACTGTTAACTGCAAATGATTGCATCTTATATTCTGTTAATTACGCCTTAATTTAAATATTGTTTTGGTACAAAATGTAAATATTTATTGTTTATATATTATAGTTAAACAATTTATAAAAAAAACGTTTAAAGTCACGAAGACGGAGTAAATTTATGTTTTTACCCCTAAAGTAATTTTAGATGATCAATCTTACAAAAAAATATAGTATTGCTGCAACAATTAGCGAATTTACAAATTCGCTTTTTTGTAAAGGTTATCCGAGATTGGGTTTTAACAAATTATAGCTACTGACGCAATTTATTAAGTCAGGCGACACGGTCAGATTTTCTCACCAAATTAATAGAGGAAGAGGGCATACATACTGACTTTTAAATATTCCACATGTAGACTAAAAGTCTTGACCGTTTAAGAAGTGTAAGGTGCCATTGTTCCTCAGAGTATTATGCGGTTAAAGGCTGTTTTAAGTTAATAGCGAGAGATTTCTACCGCCTTTTGTAGCACTTTTGAAGGCAGTGGCGGGTCTCGCAAATGCGCCTTACGCTGACAATGACTGTGGGATGCCACATTGTTCCCCTGATTTAGGATTAAAGTGTGGTTTTATTGGTTATCAAATGAGTTATAACTTGTTCATACTGGATTACTATTGTATCGATTGAATATACTATCGGTCCTGTGATGTGTCCGTGAGATGGTGCCCAGTTAATGAGGTCAGAATAGATACGGTCGACACGTGTTGGGCTCTTATCAACTGATTCAAGGTCTAAGATCACTTTCTCTGCTAATCAAAATATAGTAATCGACAGATAAATTTCTTCTCCTATTTGTTAATTTATACTTAACATATCTAGAAAGATGGAAACTGAAAATTGTCAAAGAATCAAGTAAATATATGGTGGATACAAGTGTGTAGATATAAAACGAATTAGCAAATGTAACCTAAGTCTTAATGTGGAGAATAATTATGGAAGTTGTCGAAGTCAAATTCTAAGATTCGAATACTTAGATTAGACTACAATGTATTTTGGTAATAGCCTTACAACAATGAGCGCTGAGATAAATCAACATTGAAATATCTATTTTAGATTTTGCACGTAACACAATAGATGAAATACAATGTTACAAAAGTAGTAATCCATTGTTTGACTTAGTAAGCTTATTTATATGTATCTTTACAATCTCTAAGTTGAGGTAGGGATTTCCGGTGTTGACATTAATCGTTATATTTGTCGTATTAACTTTGTGTCACACGATAATACGAGAAAAATTGTTATTAAAATAATAATTTGCTATTATTTTACTACAGTAGTTTCATTTTAACGCCTGCGGGAAAGTAATAGCAAAGTATCTGCAGAGGAAGGGAATACAAAGCCATTTACAACTTCACCACATTTCCATTCACAAAAAGGACTTTTTTACATGAGTGACTTGGTTACTAAAATTGGCTTACTGGTACTACCGCCGTGAGGATAGGGTGATCAGAACCAGCAGGGCGCCCTACGCAATGGAGCGCATATTCAACTCATACGCAGAATTCTATTTGCGTTTTCTTTTTCCTCATGACATAATCAGCATTGTTGTTCAGTTGACGTAACACTTCACCTGATTCTTTCACGTCCGAGAAGCAAAAAGTAAATCATTTCTTAAGATTCATACAAGTTTACAACTACTTGTAGATTATAGCTTAAGCTTTGTGAAATAAGAAAGGTATTAATGTAATGGTAGACACAAATACAAAGAAAATAAAGGGTTTTCATTCAACTTGTATTTTAGAAAAATATTGTAAATTACTTTTTAGAACATTGACCTGGAAGGAATAAAGTTAAAATCAAACAATAGAATAACGCCAGAGATAAATATGTTGTAAAAACTATATTGCTGCTATGATGCCTTTTAATTCAATGTCTGCAATAACAATAATATACAGAATTTATCATTTTATGACTTTTTTCATATCCAGCGATAATAGAAGTTTTGAAAGCCCGAATATTCCAATCACAGTGATTATTCTGATAGATAAGCGATCACGGACGATGATAATTTGTAAACAGCTATGTTAGTACAATTAGTGGCTCCGTGATCGTGAAAAGATAATAGCTGTTGTTGAAGAGAATCAACAAAGCTGTTTTGGTTTGTGTTCGGAATGTTACTGCATTTTGTTATCAAATAGTGCGTTAGAGCATGCGCTGATGCTGTGCGGTTCGCTATTCCTCACTTATTGTGGTTGTGATTTTCTTTAATCTTATAGTTTTGATTGTTGACGTTATTTCCCTAATATAATAACTTCATTATGATTCAGTTTGGTGAAAGTTTTACGGCAACATGTACGGATTCAGACTTTTGACGTTGATTTATCAGTTTCCTTGGATTATACCGATTGTGGTTGTGTATGGTGTGGAGGTAATGTTTTTAAGTCTTGTGAATATGTTAAAGAGTTTAGCTTAACAATTCATTTTTAAATTAAAGTGACACGATTGTCTTTTAAATCCGCCTTTTGAATTTCATATTTCCTGCTTTTGTTGTGTCCATTGTTAGAATAACATTTGCTGTTAAAAATGACTATGTTCAATTTTATATAACTTTCCAGTAAAATTTAATTTTGATTTAACTCATGCCGCCAGGTGAAGACTTAATTTGTAGTCTTCTGTCAAACTAGCAAATGTTATGATACTGGACAGTACAGGATATTTCAGGAATACGTAAACATTTTAAGGAAATCCATTTTCTTTTGATATCGATTTAATTGCTTGTTAAATTTTGACATTAATGAAGATTCAGCCTGTGGTTGTTCACAGCTGTACATAGACCCCATTGTCGTTACAATGCTGGTCCCTGTTTTTGATTCTTGTTCAGAAAATATTATTTAATCACGTAACACTTGTATCACTTAGAAATTGAGACGAAAGTATGAATAAATAACAATATTCATTCAATAATATCCACAGTTTATAAAAAATTAAATAACAAATAAAGTCTAAATATGTTTCATATGCGATAATTTGATAATTTATCAAAACTATGTAGATATCAGTAATCGATTGATGAAATCAAATCTAACTTCAGCGATGACAACTGTTTGGTGATGATGTAACGTGGTGTTGGAAGAAATTGTTATCAAGACATAAACGGTAGACTTCATTTGTTGGGTAAATACTCGGTTTATACTCTGAGGGATGCAGATCGGATCAGACACATTAGCCTGATCCTATTCCTGGTTTTGCATGGTTTTTGCTTTCATAAACTGTAACACTTATAAGTAAAGACTTCCGTTACGCACTGATCGACAAAAATAAACTAAAAAGCACAGGACGGAAATGTATTGACTTAATCCTATTTGAACGCTTGTTATAATTTCTCGGTGTTTTCTTTTTAATTTAATAGCTTTAATGTATTTTTCTAATACATCAGGAGGCGGCATACCTAAACAGCTTCGTAGACCCGGTGAAATCGGTGCAGACAATATGGCAGCCGCGACACCCCAGAGTCGCATTCACCACTAACGAGCAGCTAGCCTGTGATAAGCCAAATATCTATATTTGCGAAGTGAGTTATTCATTTATTAAAGTCAACGTTCATCCTGCATTTATTAAAAAGATAATCTTTCAAAACGTTTAATATGATTTCGGTTGGGTTATATTTTTGCATTTAGGCATTAAATTGACATCTTGTAACGGAAACAGCACGTCCGACTCTATTAGATCTGTTCCCAGAAACATTATAGAGAAATAACTCGTTCTGTCTGTTGTTTTAATATTTTCCGTTTGCTTTTACTAGGAACCGCCGGAGACGGTGGCAGCAGACGAGGGCCGGCTTTGCAATTACCGCAGCGTGCGTTACCACGAGCAGGTGTACCGCTGGGTGGCGGGGCGAGGCTGCCTGCTGTACACGCCCGACTTCCTCTACGTCGCCGGACGCAATCCCATACACCTTAGTGCAGGATGCTTTTATGGACCTTGGTTCGCGCCTTGTCTCGAAGTCGTATGTTCTATTTTATAAAGTACTAGCTAATGTTCCCGGCACGTTTGGTAATGCTCTTGTGGTATTTGATGATCTGACTAAGGTGATTATTGTATACAAAAAGTAAACTCGTCTAGCGGTGTCAATAAAATTTCTCTAGTTACTTATATAAAAGACGTGTGCAATTTATTTTTAGTTATGAATTACTTGCATGCTGAATCTAAAGCTTGTAGACAGCTTCTATCGTAATATCGACGTAGTTATATAGACGGCGTTATATAAACGGAGAACGCATAAATGTTTTCTGTACAAGTTTCATCGGCTAACAAAACATAACAACAACATAGTAGTTGTCAAAAAATGTATATCGTATTAATCAATTAAAATTATCTTTTGGTTCCACAATATTGTTATGTCGGTAATAATTCCCAGGCATAACCTTAAAACAGTACCTTATATTGTTTAACATACATTTATTGTTTGTTCTTGTAACCCTAAGCAGGTTCACAAATGTGAATTTGTTTCTCTCCGTTTCCTTCTTTAGTTTCGGACAGTCGGAGTTAACAGTTTTTTGTTTACACAGTGGCTTTTTTGGGATATTTATTAACTGTCTATAACTAATTCTGTTTACCAGGTGAAAGACGACGGAACATGTGGTTGCTATCCATTCGACCCGAGCTTCGAGGAGGTGGCGAGCGCGGTGCGAGAAGCCATCATCCCGGCAGCACACGGCCGTTGGGAGCGCTGCTATTATACTGCCAGTGATTGCTGCAGTCATGTCATGGGGAGTAATATTAATATTACAGGTGAGGTTCTATTAGTTTGTAGCCTTTTGTTTGTTATCCAACTTTTACGGTAGGTATTTTACCATTAAGGCAGTATGTTGGCGCAAATCGAATTGGACCAATACCTTTCGAGAAATCAAA
>NW_013525473.1:2419308-2424293 GCF_000836215.1 Papilio polytes
AAATACAACAGAAAGTTTGCCCTAAGTTGGATTTTGCGTTGATAAAAGATGAGACAAAGGATTTGATATTTCTATAAATTTAATCAGTATGCACTGAAAATTTTCTCCTATATCTTATATCGATACTGAGAAACATATTTAATATGCGTCAATGTTATCGTTGTTATTCTTTGTTTGATGTGTTTTTATTACATTGGTATACTAACAATACAGTCGCTTTCTATTGTTGTATGAAAATTTGATCATAATGAAAAAAAGTTGATGTAATCAAGTCATCCATCAACAACGATTAGGATTAAGCAACTTTTCTTTCACTTGATTATAATTAAGTAATTGTTATTTTATCCACTGACGTCTACAGAAATGTTTTGCTATCTCTGTTTTTATTAAAAGAATAAGCGGGATGACAATATGTTTCTGTACATGTGTTTTAGTGTAAACCCACGGTTTTGCTCATTTTTAATTAATTAATCTTAATCCAACATTATGAAAGCCGTCTCTACACGCAGTTACACTCTATATCGAAAATTATCTAAAATATTTATTTCGTGATATAGGGTTATCTTAGGTTGATAGATATTTTAAATTGGTACTAAAATATATACAATAATATTATTTTAACACAAGACAATCTGTCTCACAATTTCGTAAGATAAATAAAAAACTACTTTGATTCATTTCTTTAATATATATTTTGTAATTGTACAAAACATACAAAGTTCACCATATCAGTTAATTTGTACATTCAGATGACAGTCAATGTGAGGCGACCTTCGACGGCTGGACATGTTGGCATCCGACGCCCTCGGATACTATTGTCAACGAAGTGTGTTCAGAATTCGCCTACTCCAATGTTGGACCCTCATGCCATCGTAAGTAATGTGTATCTATCGGACGAAATGATACATTAAAGCGCCTTTACACGTGTACATTTTGAGTAAACAGTAGAATTGTACGGAAAAAAACGACGCCTGAAGCTTATAAACACGTTCCATGTCTTGACAAAGAATTGCTATATCTGATCCTCTTGAAGTTTCTGTTATGTTTCCGCGTTTTAATGTCACCCTTTAGATTTCAGCAACAAGCAATGCTTCTCTAACGGCAGCTGGGAGCTGCAGACGGACTACACTACATGCAGCATCACGCCGCGGCTGCTGCTCCGCTATCGCATGAACATCGCCGTGCTTGCCTTTTCCATCGCCTCCTGCCTGCCCGCTGTCTTCATATTCTTCTTCTACAAGCGACTCAGGATCACACGAGTCGCACTCCACAGAAATTTGCTCATCGCTATCATTATAAGAAACGCTCTCGTCATTATTAGCAGAAGTGAGGTAAGTTTGGGTCTATGAAATTAAAATTCAATAGAATGTGTATTCGTCTATAAAAGAAATATTTACATATCAGAAGTGATTATGGTGATACGTGAGTTTCATAGGCGATGGTCAAGTGGAGACGATAGAACGATACTAAATTGTTCATCATATTTCTAATTCAGTACCGAGGAACTTGTTAGAAGTTTCCGATGAAAAATTACTAGTGAGGTCTTTTTCCAGGTGTACATTGCGGAGCTTACCAGTTCTGGTGAGACAGTGCTGTCGCAGCACGGCGCGTGGTGCCGCGTGCTAGCGGTATGCGAACGCGTCGCGGCCAACGCGGTCTTCGTATGCATGCTGGTGGAGGGCGTCTATTTACACCGTCTCATCGTTGCCGTATTTCGAAGCAACATTAAAATAAAGTGGCTCTACGGAGCTGGTGCAGGTACACTTAAAGATAGTGGTCTTCTCCTCCCTTCCTTTTCTTATTTTAATATTTCATTATGAACATCGCCCTTATTGCGCACTAAGTGGAGTCAGAGGTTACTTTTAGTTTTATTTACATATCGTTTGTTACAGTGATTGCGTTAGTCCCTGCGCTGGCGTGGGCTGTGGTGATGAGCCAGCTCAACGATCATTCTTGCTGGATCGTGTACACGGTAGCACATGTACAGTGGATCCTGGACGCGCCGCGGGTCGCCATACTTCTTATCAACACAATGCTCTTCATTGATATACTGAGGGTGTTGCTCACGAAGCTCCGGAACTCGGAGAACGCTAATCAGCTGTGAGTGATACTAAACATTTTATAAATAATGCATATGTTATTAAAGTAAACCTGTAAGACAACCAATAGCAATTAACATATACAATATATACGGAGACATTGCATGACCTTTGTAAAACAGAAAGAAACGTAGATAAAAACAGCTTCTTTATTCCTGAGAGTCGCAACCCTGTCGATGGCCATATCTCGAAGGGTATTTCTCAACTGTATGCGATCTTCCGTTAATGCTATACCGTAATTTATATTGCTGGTACAATTTTAATGTATTTCTTCCAGAAGTACAGCGAAGGCGACATTATTCCTGATGCCTCTGTTCGGGACGCAGTTTCTGCTGACGGCGTTCAGGCCAAGCACTACCGACTGCACCTGGGAGCAGCTGTACTACTATTTCTCCTACACACTGGAAGCCTTGCAAGGGTTCATTGTCGCCTTGCTCTATTGTTATGTCAATAAAGAGGTAACGCGAATTTCTAATATTTATAATAGATGTTAAGATTGATGCGGCATAATAGTGTTAAACACGTTTTAGTACTTACTTTGTAACTAAAATGAGATAGAAATTATATATGCAGATTAAATATTTAGTCACATTACCATTAAAAAAACCGCTACCAGAACATCTGTTAATAGCCTTACTTAATTTAAGTAGTTACACAATTCAAACCTTAACCTACTTAAAAATTAATAGATTATACCGGTAAACCTTTATTATACTAATGTTGTTAGGAAATTTAGTATGGTTTTATAATTAGACACTTTTAAACGACAAACATACTATAAATCCGTATATTTAAACCATCCCAGAAGGGCTACTTAAAAACGATAGGTAAAAATGTTTAAAACAATATCACAAACGAATAACTTTATTGTGATTTTAATTATTTTATTTCTATTAAAGGTACATGCACTAGTTAAAGCTACATACAAGAAAACGGAGAACGCAGTTAATTCACGAGTTCGAGGCACAAATTCTCGAGGCAGTCTCGAAGCGAATTCCACCAGGCGATTCACTTACAGCACTAACCTGCCATCGCACAACGTTGACGATGTTAAAGACCACTACACCAGTATGAAGCCGAAACTACACGTAGCAGAAATAATGTCTATACCAGCTACAGAAAGACTTGCAGAAATATTAGACCCTATCTACGAGACCGTAGAAAATGGTCTAACGAATGAAGGATATGATTATCTCAAGAGAACTGAACACGATGACGATTCAGGCATAATCCCAAACAGAGCATCTAATGCTGACGACGATGACGGTATTAATAAACATTCTAGTGTTTCATTAGATTACCCACAATGGATAAAAAGAAAAAATGCACCTACCGAATGTTTTGATGAGGAAACATTATCTAACACAGATAACATTATAGATAATACAGAAACTGATCCAAATTACGAAATTATTTCCATACCATTAGGAAAAAATATTGAAGATGTTAAAAAAACGGATAATCCTAAAGATGGTAGCAGCGGAATGGAATCGGAATATGAGGATTGCGAGAATATGCTCGACGAAATAATGCAATATATTGATTCAAGTGACAAAGCAGACGTAGTTTTGGATCCGAACATTCTTTCTCCGAACAGGAAAACTGGAGATAAAATACTTTTTGTCAATGAATAGAAGAAATAAAAATTACAGCATTTTGAACTTTATTAAATTCGTATTTCTATTTTGTGCATTCACAATAGTGTATTTTTAAATCAATTTTATTTACATCTCACAATTTGTTGAAGTGAGTTAAATATAGATAAATAACAAGCTCTCGCTAACACTTCACCTGCACGAGGGCGCTCTAACGAAGACGAGGTAGAGAGGGTCGATGTAATTCAATTTATTTTAAAATAAAATATGGGTTAGTCTGAAACTTACTCGTACTAAAGCTAAGACTTCAAATGTGATTATTACAACTCGTTATACGGTTATATAAAACAATACATAGAGGTATTTATCTTGGTTTAAAAAGATCAATTAGTATAGATTTTTTTTTTATTAAACTTATGAATGTTGAGGGGTACACCGGTAGAGGTAGACCTAGAAAGAGATGGATGGATTGCGTGAAGGTGACACGATCAAGAAGGGAGTGATGACTGAGATGACGGATGATAGAGTGCTTTGGAAGACGAAAACCCGGTGCACCGACCCTACGGGAGTAGGATAATGCAGGGGAGATGATGATTTTTTTTATTGAAGTTACGTTGCTCTTTGTATTCAAAAAGACTCGGGTTCGATTTTCTACATTGACTTCAATGAAATCGTTAGTAGCATATCTGTATACCACAAACAAAACTGCCACTTTAAGTTTGGGCATATAACATAGTTATCGTGATAACATGTTACAAAATACCATTGCACTCGTTAACACACGAGTTGCATTAGTGAAAAAAAATATTTGTCCGTCAAGTCGTCTAAATTCTAGATCCTTTCGAATGCTTACAAAAGTGAGTGTAACCGTCGGCGCGTGCGCAGTCGGGTTACGGATTTTTAACTGACGCACCAAAATTCGGTAGCACATCGCGATGATAACGTACGGTTTAGTGCTATTGTTTCTATTGGGTGTGGAGAGTTTTCCTGATGGAGCGCCTATAGACGCTTGTGTTAAGGATCGCGCGAACCAACCCAACCACGGACAGCATAGGACTCAACCCATGTCGACACTGCCTTACAGAGTTGTCGCTTCTTCAGCGCACTACACACCGAATTCAAGAATTACAGGTTGGTTACATTAAATCTAAGAGACGACATTATTAAAACTAGTCTTGGGCTTAATCGGACATCCGCAAGTAGTACCTTTAGTACTTCAGATTTGTGAAAACACAATACATGAATAGAATATAACGAGGGTTATATATTACTTCACATCAAATTTTAAGCA
>NW_013525473.1:2424395-2432413 GCF_000836215.1 Papilio polytes
AGCCGTTCGGTAACGTTACTTTTAGTACAGTGCCGAGTAACATTACTTTTTAGTACATCGTACGTGTACTACCCAAGACTAATTAAAACTATTTAATAGCAGTATATTTTTGCCTTATTTATAAATAAAATATATTGATTAAAGTGATGGAAGATTATATTTGGAAATCGGGTCGCATCCTAGAAGTATAACGGTATGAAATTTTAATTTTCGTTAAATATATTTTATTTATCATAAATTCTAAGTTAATTACACTACTACAAGTGTACAGTTTATGACGACGTATTCGAAAATATTTTGACGTAATGTGGGAATTATCTTGCAAATTATTTTACGAAATAATAATTACCTGACTGTTTTTGAGAAACATGCTTAACATAATGCATAAAGAGTGTATAATTTTATTGTTGAGATCCAAAATATCGGTACAATTTCTGAACCAATTGAAAACATCTCATTTCTTGCAAAATTTTAATACCACTTTACACTTTTATTTTGCAACAATTAAATAAAAGTTAGTCATATTCCATTAAAATTTAGGTATTGCAAATTTTTTTCTTTTACATTGTATGTATGTGGATAAGGTGAGCCATGTCGCGCCAAAAGGAAATTCTCAAATTTTCCTTAAACCAGAGATATTAAAGTGTGAATTGTGTTGCTTTTGTAATTGTAAGAGTAGTTTTACACAACTTTTAACATAGTCATAACTCTGAAGAAAAGATATGTCCCTGTCAAGTAGTTACAGCAGTGGAATCCGACTTTAAATTGCCTAATAGATGTTCACTGTCCGTAAAGAATACAATACATTCGAATTCATTGATAAAATCAGAGACGTAGTGAGTAGATAGTATAGTTACAAGTTGTGAGCACGCGCAAATAACCTGTCCAAGTTCGATTGAGCAAGTTCCTCCGATGGCATTGTAGGTCAGACGACTTATACCCCCTATTACGTTATCCATTTACTGCTCAACACTTTAAAAATATATCTAGTGTTATAGATCTTTTAAATCGAAAGTTCTAGTTATAGACTGACTTGCTTTCGCCCCCAACTTTGTGTGCGTGAAATAAAAAACAACGAAGTAGTGTATGTGTTCTCTCCCAGAATTTGCTCTACATCTATGCAAAATTTTTTAGACGTCAAACTCTAATAGACATCCATCAATCCATCTAAATTTTCTTATTTATAATATTAGTAAGTAAAAGTGATAGATAAATGGATAATCAAATTATTCCACGTAGAAATAGTTTTACTAAAATACCTTTTTCTTTCAAGACTCAGGTATCATGTGTTATTGTTCACAACAAATGTTTCAGTAACAATAGAGGGAGCAGAACCGTTTAAAGGATTCTTCATACAAGCTCGCTCTATCGAGAGCAACGAGTGGCTGGGCTCGTGGGAGCAGGCGCCCAACACCACCATACACCCGGAGTGCGCGGCCGTGACACACGCAGACCCGCGTGATAAGACTAGAGCTGTGCTCGCATGGAAAGCACCTTCTAACTCACAAGGAGGAGTTTACTTCACGTATGTTTGAATTCTTTATATTTTTAATATCGGTAAGAGTGCACACCTTTGACTAAAATATAGCACAACTGTTTAGTCGCGCTTTGATTCCTATTAGCTTACCATATATGGTGCGTACACTAGTCCATTTTTAGCTGTGCAAGTAAACAGTTGAATTGGTGAAAACAATCGACAATCGCATTGTGCGATAGTTTAGTCAAAGGTGTTCTCCCGCTCATAGATTTACCAGTCTAATATAGTCTCAGCATCTAGTAAAGATGTAAAAGCCATCACGAAAATAAATGAATTCAAAGATTCAATAATAAATTGCATTACTTTGCAATATAAAACCGACCACCATGATTATTTCGTCCATAAATTTTAGTCTATATCTAATGGGTTCGTTAACCGATACCCTCACGTTACTCTCCTTTCACTTCGTTTGGAGTTGTGAAACTTGACATGTAATTGCTCATATGTACTTCATACTAAACGACCTTAGGCATGACGCTAATTGTATACAGTATCTATCGCGAAGCGTCGTTTAATGTGGAAATTTCTAGAAAAAAAATATATTATGGTACAATTGTTTTAGGTATATTTTGAAATAACTCGCGGACCTACAAAATAGTGGTATTTTAACGGTTTCTCTCAGAGTGTTAATCTTAGAAAATAGTAGGTTCAAAAAAATCGTATTTTACACAAGTTTTTTTTTACCTTACAGGGGTACTGTCTTGAAGAACTACGGTACCTTTTGGGCGAATTTAATTGCACAAGCACCGCAAGATCCTTTGCAACTACAAATTCTTGGGTAAAATTGTCTTATTGGTATTGTGAATGAGAGGCATAAAAATCGGGACAGTAAATTGTGTATCTGATTTTGAAGATAATTTAAGTATGTACAATTGTTAAATAGGATAAGGAAAAAAAACAATAAAATAAGTAAAAAAGTTACATGTTTATTTCATTGCTAAGTGCCGTTAAAATTGTGTAGTTCGCATACAATAACTATCAATCGTTATTTTGTAAATACAAACATAAATAAATCAAATAATTTCAGTCAAACAAAATTAAAGCATAAATGCTAACTCCGTGTTAATTCTGCGGTTGCATTTCGTGTTAAAGCGAAGCGCACATTATTGTGCTGTAAGCAAATCCAGTCCTTAATACTGTAGTGTTTAAGGCGCCTTTTGCTTGAGGACCGGCCTCTTGATGTCCATCAGGTCGCAAATATCATTCCTTATAGGCCTCAGTTCCGCCACATCCCTTTCCCAATCTGTTTCGGCTAGGATACTCATCACCTAGACATATTAAAAAAAATGCATCACGACACTAAATCATTTTTAACCGGCTTCTTAATTCTATTGGTATTTTTTTTTACAATAAACATCTCATGATGAATAACGGAACAGGCCTTATGGTTATATTTTGTAACTTCATACAATCTTCGCTTTCTCTAAAACACTATCAAGGCATACATTCTCAATCATTTTTCCATACAAAATCACTTAAAACATTACATACCTAGCGTCTTTTTTTTCTACGACATGAACAATATTTTCCGAACTTACTCACCGTGGCTTACATGTGGGTTATAAGCAGCTTACATGTGGCTTGTGTCTTATATGTATCTTACACTTGTGTAACACGCGGTGTACTGTCTTACATATGACTTACACGTGTCTTACTCATGACTTATACGTGTGTTACACTGCCTCACTAGCGGTGCGATGTTACCTGGTCGAGGTTAAGCAGTTTACATGTGTCTTGTCTGTTTTGTCTTATATGTATCTTACACTTGTGTAGCACGCAGTTTACTGTCTTATAGTCTTACATTTGACTTGCACGTATCCTACACGCCTCTTACACATGCCTTACACGTGTGTTACACTGCCTCACTAGCGGTGCGGTGTTACCTGGTCGAGGTTGTGCTGCGGCGCAGTGCAGGTGTCGCCGTAGAGGGTGAGCGCCTCGTACAGGCGCGCGGCGGCGCAGCGGCGCACGTAGCGGTCCGCGTAGCACAGGTAGATCACCAGCTGGCCCAGCGCCTTGCTGCACACAGCGCCGCCAACCTGACAAACGTTAATATACTCGCTACAAATCATACAAATATTATAAATGTGAAATTATAGATGGATGGATTTTTGTTAGAGTTTGTAGGCTAAACTACTGAATGTAACTTAATGAAATTTGGCATAGATGTAGAGGACAGTCTGGAAAAACACATAGGCTACTTAGTTTTGTCTTTTTTAATTTCACGCGGACGGAGTCGCGCGAAAACTAGTTCAATATAAAGAAAAAAAAATACAAACATAAAAATCTAACACATTCACTAGCGCCTCACTATTTAATATAAAATCGATCCAGGTTTTAGAGAACATAATAAACTTACAGTTAAAAAAATTCAATACAATGATGTCAAACAAGGATATCTGATTACAATATAAGTAAAGCTATAGAAAACAACATAAAAACAACAATACAGTACAACAAAGATCTTGTAACGCATATAATATTGACAAGGAGGCGCTAGCGAGCTACAATTTAGTTTAGCTTACGCTTACCATGTGAGATATCCTTGTCGGTATAGTCAGAATAGTATACACACCTGTATCAATTGGCACAAAACATTTATAGAGTCCAACAGCTTGTAGATATTTTTCCCTCCACGCAACTCCAGTTGTAAGTATTTCAATATATCTGCTGCGAACGTCGATTCTGGATCCTCTAGTATCGGGGATATCGCACCTACGGTAAATCAAACAAGCTATGTATAATACAAATAAATAAAAAAGACAACCAATCAAGATACGTTGCTTGGGGAAATTGGGACACTTCAATGTAGCCGTATTATACAAAAACGGTTATATAACACGACTAAATTAAAAAGACAAAGATCCAATTATACGTTGTTAGTTAATCGTGTGTCTTGAAGGTAGTCGTATTATATAATGTCAGTTACACACCCGAGCTGAGCAGCCTGTCGAGGAAGTTGAACATGGGCCCGGTGATACGCTTCACGTGCAGGTTGTCGGCGAACACCTGCACGATGGTGTCGCACACGCTGCGCAGCGTCGCCATGTCCTCGTGCAGCGTGTGCAGGTACGAGTACAAAGACTGTGTCGTGTGTTTCACCTACAAATATCACATTATTTTAATTTCCCATATATCTTTAATTACTTATTTTTACATATAATATATTTTACATGATTTTTATATATATAAAAAATTAAATAAAACGTATTATATAAAAAAATATATTGTTATTTTAATAATTATTATTGACAAAAATACAGGACTGTAGACCGATTTTTATAAATTTTAAATTATTTAAAATATCTTAATTCTAACATCTGCACTCGAAAGTCTTTAGTGATCTAGCTTAATGGAAAACAAAAAAAAATATCGAAAAATATACACTAAGGTTCTCCGTTAGTGACTAATTATTTACTTTTGAGTACAGTTAATCTTACTAATATTATAAATGCAAAAGTTCAGATGGATGGATGTTTGTGAGAGTTTTAGTCTAAACGACTGAACGGATTACTTTTAAATGTGGTATAGACGTAGAGGATTGTCTTTTTAATTCCACGCGGACGGAGTCCCGGGCGAAAGCTAGTATATTAAATTTACAGGTTATAAAAAAGAATTATCAATCAATTTTCCTAGTTAATAAAAGTATAGTTGTCAGTGGTGGTAAAATAAATTGCAGATGTCAATTTTTTCGCGTAATATAACCTACAGTACGACTCACCAGACTCTCAGTGAGTTCCCCCGCACTGACGACGAGTCCTTTGAGCACGCTGTACCTATACTCGGGGTACTGCAGCAGCTGCACGAAGCGCGGCATCGTGTGCCCCGGGAACAGCCACAGCACCACGTTGGAGTTCTCGCTGACTGGCTCCCCCCCCTCCCCCACACCCTCCCCGCTACACCCGCCTCCGCTCCCGCGCAGCTCCACCTCGTCGTACGGGAAGATCCGCTTCAACGCCTCGTGGTGAGGGATGTTGTTGATGATCGGATCACTGCAAGTTAACATATAAAGGATGTTCAAAAATACTCAAAAACAAAATCGCACAGTAGAAAATTATTTCCCTTCAATTAGTTTAAGCAACAAAATAATAGAAGATGTAGTGAGAAATGTTGTTAACAATTAAAATGCCCTTAAAACTTGATAACACTATAACTTTACGATTTACTAAAGTGCGCATTCCGAAGACATTTTATCTATCTCTAGCTATTGCTCGCGACTTCATCTGCGTGTAATTAATAAATCATAAAATATATATAGCTTAAATTACTCACTAAGAAACTACTTTTTTAATGGCGAAAGAATTTTTCAAATCGGCCCAGTAGTTGTTATATGAATCGAATACATACAAAAATCCAAATCTTTCCTCTTTAGAACATTATAGTATAGACTAAACTTTATGCAGATGTTATAAATGCTACATTAACAGATCGTAAACTAAACTACTAGTAACTAATTATTTACAGCCGTAAGATAATAAGATATAATAATGTCTCACGTAAGTTTAAACAATTTAAAGCGCAAGTGAATAAAATAAAAGCATACTTGTATATAAATGCGGTGAATATCCTGCCGGCGTGCGCGCGCGTGCGGTCGATCTTCTCCACGGCCTGCTGCGCCGCGCCGCGCACCGCCGCGCCCACGCCGCGCGCGCTGTTCAGCTGCGGCGCCTGCGCCGCGCACAGCCGGCACAGCGCCAGCAGACCTGCCGCCGCGCAACACACTCCACACATTTACAACTAACAAATGGACATTGCAAGGGGGTGGGCCAGGGGAAGGCTACCCCCTCAGAGATCAGAAAATTGTAAAATACGCATAAAAATGAAATTATAATTCCTAGAGACCAACATAGATAATTCAATAATGACTAGTTGTTGATAATTATTTTATTTGGATTACAAAAAAATGTTTTTCCTACTAGCCTTGACCATCTATTTGCGAAGGTCATGTATAGATAATATATATTTTTTTTGTAGTAAATGTTGGCAAACCATTAAATAGCTACCTGAATTCGTTAAAATAACGATGTGACCGTTGCTGCAATTGAACGATAAGCAATCGAAATGTGCTGCAGGACATTTAAATATAAAACAGGACGAACTCCGATGAATCGCCATATTTTATTAGGTAGATATGTTTAAAAACAATTTTAAGGGTTTCAATAATAAAATAATGTAAACAGATATACCTGTAGAATTGAAAATATCAACACAAATTACTTACCAGTCATACTAGCTTCTCTCACCCAGGCGCCGATGTCTCCCCGCATGTCAATGGTGTACTCTGCCAGGCAGGCGAGCAGCGCGTCAGAGATCTCCTCCACGTACTTGTCGACGCCGTCAACGATGCCCAGCGTGTGACACACCTCCGTCAGGCCGACCACCGCGTCGCGCCGCGACTCCGCCCACTTCTGCGTGCCCTCCGTCACGCGAGTGCACTCGATCAGTGAACGGATCACCAGCGGCAGATGTTCACTCAGCACGAACTTCGGTAAAGCACCTACATAATGGACATAAAACTTTTTAATTTTAAAAGAAAGCCATCGTTTGACGTTTCTTTTATATTCTGCAAAAATATCATTCACATTCCTAAAATACGCAAATAAAGCCTGAATACTAGACTGAAGAATCGAATTGTTTAGTTAAAGCTGGATCAGTAGAGTTAAATTTTTGCCTGCACATGCAATGTTTAACCAGAATAACTAAATTGTTCAGCTAAAACTGTCAGTACCGAGAGCCTCACTTGCTTTAGTTAAAATATCAAAATAGAACATCTGACAACATGTAACTAGACTAATTGTTGCTCGCGACTTCGTCAGCGTACTGATAACATAGGTTTTAAATAGTAAAAGAATATTTTAAATTGACCCAGTTGAGTTATTTCAATACATACAAAAGTACAATCGCTCCTCTTATTAATATCAGTATTGATAATGTTACACTTGTAGCAGTTACCTATAGCTCTAGCATATCCCATCCTGAGCAGCAGTCCGTTGGCGCTGGTGGAGGCGAGCTGGCTGCAGTACTTCTGCATGAGGCCGGCGCGCCGCGGCCGCGAGTCCTCGTCAGACAAGTACTGCTCGAACACCAGCGGCAGAGCCTGGATCGCCTTCTCGCGGATCACCTGCACCTCGTGGCCCAAACACTCTTCTATCAGCTCCAACCAATCATCTGGAACATTATCGCCATACTTAAAAAAAAGATACACATATCTACTATAACACTCGTACATGTAACGCTACGCAACACAAACAGCGTTTTGGTGTAGATTTTCACTCTTCACACTGCTCTGCACTTTGAAAGTTACCATTTTATTCGTATTTGGAGTTTAGATGTGGTCTATTTCTTAAGGCTCTCTCAAATAGTGAGGGTGTGTCAGATTAGTGTTTTTTTAGAGAGCGAAAAAATGCCTTATGGCACCGTTAGACATGAGAGCTTTAGTGTTTACCTAACCTTACATGAGTCCCGTTACGTTACGTTTTTA
>NW_013525473.1:2435062-2442363 GCF_000836215.1 Papilio polytes
CAGCTGCTGCGGGGACAGCAGACCGCGCCGAGCTGCCGGACACACGCTGCCTTACTGTATTACTGTCTTATAGTGATTTTTTACTGGTCCTTTTACTGGTCAGAGACCGCTTTTATATTATTCTTGTTAGCATGACTAAGGAACAAGTAAGTCATCAAAACTGGCTTTAATTACTTTTTCGCAGGATAAAGGCGCTGCATAAATAATATATTTTGTCGATGTTAGTAGTTAGTTTTGTAGATGTCATAGTAAACGTTATTGTATTGTCACCCAAAGTCAACTCGCTCACTACACAGCGACCAACGACTCACTGCCCGTTAAATTTAAAATCATTCGCTGACCATATTTTGGCATTTGCTAGAGCAAATTACTATGTGAATCCGCGTCATATCCTACTATAGCTTTCAAATCTAAAAAGTATAAAACTAAACATTTCTATGGACCATAAAAAAGTTCACTATTTTTTTAAATATATGCTTTTCTTGTGACTTGACTAAGGTTAGTAACTTCGTAGTTTTTTTTTATTTGAAACGCGTTGTATATCCTTACCCAATTCCGCAAGAGCCATACATCCTCCATGCCATGCGGTGTCTCGTTCATTCTCAGCGAACAATGTAAGCACGATCTCACAGACGTCGGCGGCGGCGAGCGCCGGCAGCCGCGCACCTATCCTGCCTACACCCTTCGCTGCCGACCACCGTACAACTGTGTCCTCATCACGTAGAGAACACAGGAGTAGTTCCACTACTTCTTCTACCTGTAACAAATACAATATTAGGACATAAGTAATAAAAAATTAAAGATTTCTGTCTTTTATAATATCCATACTTCTATACAAACATAATACAGAGTAAACACTACTAGTAGGGTGTCAGCAATCACAGCCTATTTTTGAATAATTCTTTCTTTAATAAATAACCCTACACTTACGACACGATTTCGGCTATATATTTTCACGCTATTAAATTTATTGTCATTTATGCATTTCAATTGAAAATACCACAAATGTGAACAATAAAACAAAATTTCTATAATTTCATGCCAATGAAAAAGGCACACGAACATCTCCTATATTTATAGCTTTAGTTAAACATTTAAAATATATAATGCATTGCCATAATTATTTCTGAAATGTCTTTATACATCACAACATACCTCCTGTGGTATATCCTGGTCCTCGTCATCAGGAGGCGCGGCAACGGGCTCGGTGTCCCCGGCTGCCGCGACCCCGCCCAGAGTCACTGCGAGAGACCTCGAGCCCTGCGTGTACCGAAACGATGCTACACGAGGCCGCAGGAATGTTAATCCTGAAAAAAAAAAAACATTATTTGTTGGTAAACAATAGCGTCAATGGCATTTCTTAGTGACAATTTGATGTTAGTCTGTTTATAATTAGAGTATTTGCCGCACTCAGAATTATTAATTAATCACTAAGGGTGACCACTACTGTAGATATCTCATTTGAAATGTGGCAAATAAACTTCTTATCTTAGTAATAATATAAATGCAAAAGTTTAGATAAATATATTTATTGTGTTAGAAGGTATCACCAGAATGGCTAAATTGAAATTAATGAAATTTTACACAGAAGTAGAGCAGAACTGGAAGAACACATAGACTACTTACTTACTTAAGTTTGTTTTTAATTATTCAGATAGTATTATATAGGCAACAGAACTAACACATAGGAGAATTAACACATACTTACCAATTCTTTGCACAATTTTAACTCCATACTTCCTAACGAGCATGGCATTGTGATGTTTATAGTTTTGTTCATTAACCCACTGCAGTAACTTAGGTGTGTATGGAAGTAAATCATCTCTTTTCCCATGTTTAAGTACTGCAGCCACAGCTGCTAGCACACCATAATGTATTGTGTCTTGATCTTTCAAATTGGAATGTAAATCACAAGCCCAGTCGAAGAAAGCACCTAAATAAATTTCTTTAACATCAGACCTGTAGAATGCAAATAAAATTGTATAAAAATTGATTAGGTGATGGCTTAAAAGTGCATTGCAAATGCTTTTGTTTAATTTAAATACAAACACATTTACTGAAACTTCTAGAATAAGTTATCTCACCTGGTAAGAAACTTAGAGGCTAAATATGCACTAGCTTCAGCACAGGAATCCTTACTACAAGCATATATTTTGCACATATTGAAAATCCTTTCCATTACAGTTAACTTTTTAGAAGAACCAGCTGCTCCTGTACAACAACAAACACATAACTATACCACTAAAATAAAATGAGTGATTGTTCTATACTTAATATTATAAAGAGGAAAGACTTGTATTTTTGTATGTATTTACATAACTCAAAATCTACTGGACCAATTATAAAAATTCTTGCAACATTAAAAAGCTATGTTATTGCTTAGTAACATGGGCTATATTATTACTATCTTTTTAATTTCATGTGGGTTAAGTCTAATAGTATCAGAATGTATAAAATTTTACATATGACATTTTGGAAATTTACAGTGCAGTGTTACCTGGTTGGTCTGGTGCAAATCCATCCAATCTGCTCATGTGAAATGGAATAATAACACCAATAGAGAGCCAAAGGAGTAAAACGAGTCTACTGCGCCATGTTTCTTTGTCCATTGGGTCTTGCGCTTCTAGGAATGTTAGAACAGTTAAAAGATCCGATACCTGAAATTTAATTTTATATAATCATTTCTATTCCGTTTGTATAACCATTTTTTTTATTATTATAAATGTCAATATACCTCATGAGGCAAGTGCCTTACAACCACTTTATATCCACGAACTCTTATAATTTGATACATATAGTTGAAGGTAGCATGTTTTAATCCACTAGGGGATTCTTTATCCTTAATCAATGCAATAAACTTGGCTAATATCTTATCCAAGTGTGGATCAAGTAGGTGAGGTTGCTCATAATATTGCTTCAAAATACTATATAATCTATCATAGTCTACTTCCAATTGTGGCGTCTCATATATATTTTTCAAATTATCTATCATGTTCATCACATCTTCAACCTCAGAGAAGTGCTCTAATGCACATCCTAAGCCAATATTATCACATTCGTCATCCTTGTTCAGATCTGCGTCTAACCCAACCATCTTTGAAGAATGAATCAGATTTTTTTGAAGATTACTGCTAGAGAAAAATAATAATTATAATCCCTTCTTTTAAAACAGATAACACAAATAAACTAAATGTATTAAATCAACGATTAATCCACCGCACAAGAAATAAATGCCCAAACAAAACAATTGGTAGAATTGACATTGACATTTGTTTGACGGGATTTCGACAGCGACAGTTGTCTGTGATCTGACAATTTATTTTTTTCATATTTATACAAGTGAATGAGAGATTGAGTTGGAGAATAGAGTAGAGTGCGAAATATTTGTAAGCATCCATAGGAACATATCGTGGTTTTATTTATCGTAAATGGTTACCTTTCCTTACTTCGTGAAAAATATGTCGTTTGGTAATGAATTGTGATAAAAATTTAAAGTAAATAAGGACTTTTTACTGATTTGCTGATGGTTTTATTAAGATTTTCTAACTGCATTGTTACAGCATGACGTTTGTACCAATTCATTCATTCAATCAATTTTCTAATTATTTTTGACTACAAAAACTTAAAGCTAAATGTTTAATTATAAGTTATTAAAATTAATTATAGTCTTAAACTATACCTTTTCTCATAACTTAGGATTTAGGAAGTTATTTAGGAAAGGATTTACTTAATACTGTATTTCATAAATTTGGAACATGTACGATTATTTAGATCTTAAATGGTGTACTAATAATTGAAAGTTATTTTTAACTTTTGTCGAATTTATGGGATTTCCCTTGAATTTCAGCATTAATTTGATAGGTGCTTATGCTTGTGTTAGAAAAGTAAGATATATGTGAAATAAGTTTTATTTATATAGAGCCGGCGTTTTATTGTACTAGGATTGTTCTTTTCAGGTTTGTAATGGAATTTGGTCTTGATAAATAACTATATTTGGAACTACAATGAGTAACCGTAAGTATTTATTCATGTTTTACACAAAATTTGACTCCTAAAAGTAGAAAATAAGTACACTCATGGACTCTTGTGTTATGTCAGTAAATTTATTTTGTTGTTTTTTTATTTTTCAGCTGGAAGAGGCACAGCGAAGCGTAAAGTTAAACCAGTTGAACCTCAGTCATTGTTAGATTTTGATCTTGGTGAAGGGGAGAGCTCAGATGATTCAGATTTTAGGATTGAAGATCATCCGGAAGAGAGTGATGACTACTCTATAAACTCTGATGATGAAGAAAAGAGTGAGTTTTTGTTGTCATAATTTTTTTCATAGTTAGATTTCTTAATAAAAATATTTCTTAGATTGAACTAAAATGAGTTCTCTTAAGTAATATGGTGACATAAAATAAACATTTAGAAAATAATTACTTATTAGACTAATTATCTTTAGAGCCATAATTTTGGATATCTTATGCATAGAAAATGTTTTTTTTTAATCTAGATTATTATGTGTCTATGTGTTTGTATACAATTGTGGACATTGTTGCAGAAGGAAATGCAAACAGCGGCAGTTCAGATGACCAATCTGGCTCAGATATTGAGAATGATTTTAAGAATTCTACCAATAAATTGGGTGAAGAGATATGTGTAACTGATTTACTTGAAAAAGCAAAGATGAAAGAGTTTAAGGTATTTATCATGATATATTAAGTTCTGCAATTATTAGATGCAAGACTGACTTTCCCTAACACCTGCCTTCTGAAACAGTAACTATTTAGGAGACAGGGTCCCTGCTGAATTTTGCAAACAAAAGTTTGTCCAATATAATATTTTTCATTGTTTAAACTTTATTTACAGTTTCCCAGTGAATTGGCCAACATGCTAATTTGTGCCGGCTGCTTGGGTTCAAGAAGTGATGATTTTAATGAAATTGTAGAATGTGATGGTTGTGGAGTTACTGTCCATGAAGGTAAAAATTGTAGATGTTATTATGAAATTAAAACTATGGTTTTATGACAATCATGTACTGTGGTCTTCTTGAGAATGCATATTGCATAGTAAATGGTACTTGCTTAAATAAAAAGCAGATATCCTTAGAAGTAAAAATGTACTGCTAGATAGTACAGTTTTAACATATAGTACTCTTTTCAGGTTGTTATGGAGTGTCTGATGTGACAAGTGAATCAAGTACAGTTAGTTCTGCATCAACTGAACCATGGTTCTGTGAGGCTTGTAAAGCAGGTGTTACTGATCCTAACTGTGAACTATGCCCCAATAAAGGTATGTTCAATTATTTTCTAAGAATACTTAGGGCCTGTCCCACCACTGACAGGTAGAGGCTCAAACAGCTTAAAAATGACGTCATTGTCAGATAAGGCAACAAAATCCTATATTTCCATACACATATGCATGTTGGATTGTCTTCAGATAATTTACAATTTGGTGGGACAGGTTCATATTATTGTAATTTTTTCTATTCAAAATGAATTTATTCTGACTAAAGTTGGCACATAGGACAAAAGAATACTAATGTTTTCCAAGTGCCAAGTCATGTACCTTGTTTTATTGACTACTTGTTTGCATGTTGCAGGTGGTATATTCAAAGAAACTGAAGTGGGTGCTTGGGTTCATCTCGTTTGTGCACTTTATGTACCTGGAGTGGCTTTCTCTGAGGTAATAGTTAGCATTACAACAGTAATCATATTGTTAATTATGTATCTGAGTAATTTTTTGGACAGCATCTGTAAATATTTGACTTTCACAAGTAAAATTATTTAATAATCAATTCTAAAATATGAGACTTTTGTTAAAACATTTGCCAATGTTCGTTAATTTACTAATATTTCTTGTTACAATACAATTAATTTCTTTTGCTAGGATATGAGATTAGTCGAATGTCGGTATTCGAACTCTCGCCCATGTGTTCTGAAATCTGTTTTCTTAACCAATAGGCTATTGAAGCTTCGGCATTTTATTTTTGTCGTAATATTTTGCTATTTAAGTGTTTTCCAGCTATATAAGTGATTTATATATTTAGCTGTAATTTGTCTATGAAATTGGGTTGGCTACAGGTTTGCAGCGTGCTGTAAAAATGAACCCTAAACAATGAGGTTTTATGAGGCTTCCTGTGGGATAAGGACAGGAAGCTGAATATTAGTAATTGCTCGCGACTTTCGAGTGAAATAAAAAAAAAATGAAAAACGTAGCCTATGTTACTCAGTGAATACATACTTATTAATGATGAAAGAATTTTTAGAATCGGTTCAGTAGTTTTTGAGTTATTTTAATACAAACAATAAATACAAATCTTTTTATTTATATTATTAGTATTTTTAGACAACTTATTTAATTGATACTGTCGCTTTAAACTCAGAGCAACACTTCTCGTCAAGACTTAAGTTGCGCGCCAATCTATCCATACTTCTAGTGACATTGACAGCTGTCAGCTAGGGACGTGACGTTTATGCCGATAATCTAGTGTTGCGCCATCTCTACTGCACGGTACTAATTTTGTTCCTAACAGTATAGATATAAGATGAGGGCGTGTGCGCAGGTGGAGCGGCTGTCGGGGGTGACGCTGTTCGAGATGGCGTACTCGCGGTGGGGCGCGCGCTCGTGCGCGCTGTGCGAGGACGGCACGCTGGCGCGCACCGGCGTCGCCGTCGGCTGCGATGCTGGCATGTGCAAGACCTTCTTCCACGTCACATGGTAACCTACTAATACATCTTAAAAGATTCTAATTGGATAATGTAGGATAAGAGGACTCTTATTCTTCTTTACATTTGGAACAAAATTACTTGATATTTTGAACACTGTTTATGCTTTTTGGACTATTCTAATCTAGATCTATCCAAATTAAAATTTATATTATGTGATTATATTTCGATAATTAATAAGCGGCCCAAGATCGCGTAGGCAAACAAAAATCATTTTATAGTGACACACGATAGAAAATAAAATTTACACTTAATACCGTACTAATGTTATATAAGTTTAGATGGATGGAAGTTTCTTAGAGTTTGCAGCCTAAACGTCTGAACGGATCTCATAGAGGATAGTCTGGAAGAACACATAGGCTACTTACCTTGTTTTTTTTTTTTTAATTCCACGCGGACGGATTCGCAGGCGAAAGCTAGTTAATGAAATAAAAATACGTCTATGTTAACTTATACTTAGATGTCTTAAAAAAACACTTTTCCACCAAACTTGCTTAACTGTATACAAATGAGCCGTTACCTATAATAATATTATAAAGACGAAGGATTTCTGTTTTTGTATGTATTGAAATAACTCAAAAACTAAGCCGA
>NW_013525473.1:2442674-2447243 GCF_000836215.1 Papilio polytes
TGACGGCGGAGGAGACGCATAGAAAGGAAAAATATCCTCTTTATGTGCGCCTCCTCTTCCGTCGATTTAGGGTAGGCAACGCATTTGCAATAGCGGATATCTATGGGCAGCGGTCGCTTCGCCAATTTGACGGATTTAGGTTGCCAGCCTGTTCGTTTACCACCTTTTTGTATAAAAAAAGAGGACTCATATTTTTCTTTACATTTTGAACAAAATGATTTGATATTTTGAACACTGCTTGCACTTTTTGGACTTCTCTAAGCTAGATCTATCCAAATTAAAATTTATATTATGTAATTTTATTTCGCTAATTAATAAGAGACCCAAGATCCCATAGGCAAACAAAGAAAGATCATGTTATAGTGATACATGATAGAAAATAAAATTTACACATATACCTTACTAATGTTATAAATGTCATAGTTTAGATGAATGGAAGTTTCTTAGAGTTTGTAGCCTAAACGTCTGTACGGATCTCATAGAGGATAGTCTGGAAGAACACATTGGCCCTTTTTTTGTTTTTTTTTTTTTAATTCCACGCGGACGGATTCGCGGGCGAAAGCTAGTTAATGAAATAAAAATACGTCTATGTTAACTTATAATTAGATGTCTTAAAAAACACTTTTCCGCCAAACTTACTTATCTGTATACATATGAGCCGTTACCTATACTAATATTATAAAAATGAAAGATTTCTATTTTTGTATGTATTGAAATAACTCAAAAACTAAGCCGATTTTAATAATTCCTTCACCATTAGAAAGGTAATTTATCTGTGAGTGACATAGGCTATATTTTTTTAACTATTTATAAACATTTTATAAAATTGTGTGCATCGCAGCGGGCAGCGCGAGGGGCTGCTGGCGGAGGCGCACTCGGAGGAGGTGGAACAGGCGGACCCCTTCTACGCGCACTGCCGCCTGCACTCCGACAAGACGCTCGTCAAGAAGCGCAAGCGCAACTGGCTCGCCCTGCAACTCAGAACTGACAAGAGGTATATATATTTACTAGCTTACGTCCGACATACCGTCCGTATGGAATAAAAAAACAAAAGTAAGTAACGTATGTGTTCCCCCCGACTATCCTCTACATCTATGCCAAATTTTATTGGAATCCGTTCGTTTAGGCTACAAACTCTAACACCCATCCGTCCTTCGACTTCGACTTTTTCCGCGCGGAATTAAAAAATATATTAAGAATCTTGTTCCATTCTAGACAGTTATTAATATCTCGAATTTCCAACACCCAGATCCGATATTTCCATCACATATTTTACACGTTGGAATGTTATCAGACAATTTACAATTTATTGGGATAAGACCCTGGATTTGTAAAAGTTTTAATGTTGTTTTGATTTTTTCAGAAAAATGGAGTTGAAAATGAATCTCAGCACAGAAGAAAAGCTACGGATACAAAGGAAACTTGTTAAATATAGAAGAAAGTACGCACAACAGAAGGAGAACAGAAATCCTCCTTGGGGTAAGAAAAGTTTATAATTAGGATCAATTTCAATATGATGTTTTTAAATTAATGGCTAATTTAATTGCAGTTCCGACGCAAAAGATGGCGCGCATGTTGTACAGCAGCGCCTCAGCTATGAGGAAGTTTCAGAAAAAAGCTGAATGTATGGGAATTGATACACATGCCTTAGAATTTCAAGATGCACAGGTAAATATTCAATTTGAGTGTTTTATGATTTTTGTATATAAATATGAAAGCCCACATTAAAGGTAACTTGACCAAAGTTTAATGTGGTATTTCACATTTTTACCACACCACAACTACAGAACCGATTTCAATTTTTGCACTATTAAAAAGCATCTTTATCGGTGAGTAAAATAGGGTGGGTTTTGTTATCGTTTTTAATTTCACGCTAGTGTATATATATGTCGGAGTTCTTGGACATATATAATACTAGCTTTCGCCTGCGACTCCGTCCTCGTGGTATTTAAAAAAAACAAATGCGAGTAGCCTCTGTGTTCTTCCAGACTATTCTCTACATGTGTTCTAATTTTCATCCAGATTCCTGCAACCGTTTAGGCTACAAACTTTAACAAACATCCTTCCATCCATCCATCCATCCATCCATCTCAATTGTAAACTTTCGCATTTATAACATTAGTATGATTTGTGTGGCAGATGTGTGCGCTGCGCGACGTGTCGCGGCGCTGGCACGTGCCGCCCGCCTTCTCCGTGGAGTTCGTGGGCTACTACCTGGAGAGGAACACGCGCGTCACGTCACTGCGCCGCTCCCTCGAGAGACTCACCAAGGAGAACGAGAAGTTATTGACAGAGGATGATAAACTTAGAGCTGATTATGATCAGGTATTACTTTGAACTGTTTTTTTTTTATATGTTCAGTGTCACGGCTTTTGACTATAATACTTGAAAATATGAGATATTAGCTTTCGCCCGCGACTACGCTCGCGTGGTATATATCTATATCTCTATATCTATACCAAATTTCATCGAAATAGGTTCAGCCGTTTAGGTCACAAACTCTAATAAACACCCATCCATCCATTCATCCATCCATCTAATCTTTCACATTTCTAATATTAGGAAGATATGATTAATATGATGTAGAGTTGACATAACATTGTAACAGATGTTAACAAACCCTTAAACTGTTGAGTTTTTGCCTCCCTGTATAAAATTACTCTTTTTTTTTTACTTTAAACTTCAGTGAAACATTATAAGACTAATTAAAAATAAGAAATAGATTTATTTGTATTCTGCTATATTTTGTTTTATTAAAACATATTTTTTACCCATATAGGCTGCTCAAGAAAATACAGATGCGTTGAACGAATTAACTTCCACACGTCAAGCGTTACAGAAGATTTACGACGCGATAGTTCTTATATCTCCTAAGAAGAGTGTGCCTTCTGTGATGGAGGAGCGGCCCCTGCTGCCGCCGCCGCTGCCGCGCTCCACGCCCAAAGTCACTCCACAACAGTTGCAAAAGCGGTATGTATTTCTGTCTGTTTTGTGTCTTTCTACAAATTTATTGTATCAAAAATTGACTTAAAATGTGTTATAAATCCTTCTTCATATCATTCTTATTTTAAATGTATTGATATTTTCCCCCAATCATATGATAACCCCGGAATTATGTTACTGAAGTTGTAGTTAAAACGGTTATTATAAGTAACGCTAGCTCTCGCGACTCTAACTTAACGAAACTTAGTAGCCTCTGTGTTCTTCCAGACTGTGTTTTGTATCTACACCAAATTTCATCAAATTCAATCGAGCCTTTCCCGATATGGCTTCTAACAGACATCTATTCATATTATATTTCGCATTTAAATGTTAGTAAGATTTTAAATTTTATGATACTTTAAAAATAAGCTTGACTCCAACACTTTGATTATTAAAAATTAAAAGACCGATTATAGAAGTAGTAGATATTGTTTATTTAGTACTAGCTTTTGCCTGCGACTCCGTTAAAATCGGCATAGTTGTTTTTGAGCCTATTCATTACAATCAAACTTAGTTTTCCTCTTTGTAATATTACTAGTTGGTCCCGTGCATCTGCATGGAATTATAAAAACTTTATTTTATTGTTTAGATCTATCAAATGTCAAAATTACCGTTACCATAATAAACTTGCTTCCTCAATGTTGGTAGCTTGTAGTTTATGATCCCTTTCCCACATGACGGTTTTTTCAATTTATTTACCCCTTAAATTTAATCGCGTGAAAATATATAGCCTAAAGCGTGTCGTAAGTGCAGGGTTTTTCATTAAAGAAATAATTATTCAAAAATATGCTGTAGTTGCTGACATCTTACGCCACGAAGTGTTGTGTGTTTACGCTTTATTATATTAGTAAAGATAGATGAAGTATACATTTATATATATGCCGTGTGTGTGTGGGATAGTCGGTGTAATGTGTTGTGCGGGCAGGTCGATGTGTGTGCCCACCGCCGCCGCACTTAAGATGGGCGTTGGTTTTCCTCTTAGCGACAACCCGGACGCTCGCCAAGGAAAAGTCTTGTCCACATCGCTCGAAGGTCAGTTCACTGTTTCTATCTTAGTACGAAAGAAAGGTAATATTAATACATCTATAGAAAAAGTGTTTAATAGTGGTAAAGCCCGCCTAATATCTTCGCACGGGCTAAGTGTAATACCACGACCACACAGAAGACAGTCGAAAAAGCAATTCCGCGTTTCATCGGATGAGTGTCCGTACAGGAGATCTAATTTTAATCCTCTTCCCAACCTTTTCGTACAAGAAAAGGATAATAATGGAAGGTGTTATTGGTGAAGAATTAGATTTAGGTGTAGGCAGAATATTCTCTTTCTGTGTTTCACCTCTTTTGAGTAAACGTAGGCAACATATCTATGCAGATGTCTGTGAACAGTGGTCGCTAGAATTAAAAAAAGCGAATGTGAGTAGTCTATGTGTTTTTGTAGACTATCCTCTACATCTATACAAAATTCTTGAAAACTGTTCAGCCGTTAGGGTACAAACTCTAACAAACATCTATCCATCCATCTCAACTTTTACATTTATAATATTAGTATGATAAAAAAGTTGTGAATATTGTTTGTGTGTGAAGCTACTG
>NW_013525473.1:2447289-2450265 GCF_000836215.1 Papilio polytes
ACCACCTGCACTGCCTCAAGCCGCCGCTGCAGAGACCGCCCAAGAAGAGCAAACTATACGGATGGTAATTGAAACATGAAACATCTTTCTTACTTCATATATTGACTCGAAAATATACAACCATTCAGCTAAAAAATTAAAATAAAATTACGATCATTTTCGTGCGACTAAACAATAACTACACAAATAAGTGGTATGTAATGATTGTTTTCATTTATTCTTTATTTTTACATAAATTAACGTAAATGAACTGTGTATTGACACAGCGACGCCATAATAGATAAATCACTGGCTTCGACTAATAGCGTTGTGTTTTAGAAATTACAGTATATTATAAAAATTCTTTACAATTATGTTTTTTTGTAATAAAGAATACTTAAAACAAGTTTGGTCTAAAGTTCTATATTTTCACAGGCAATGCTCCGAATGCGATAAAACATCGGATTCCGAACCAGAAGTATTGGAAAAGAAGGTGCCCCGAAGATCGCGTATACGCTACAGTAAGGATGGCACCATCATAACGGAACCTCTGAGTCCCGCCGCCCTGCTCAACTCCCCGCCAGCTAAAAAAGCCCATAAAACAGAGAAATCGAAAACTAACGGCCTCGGAATACCGGAAAATATCTCTCCCATCAAAGTCACGATCAAACCTTTCGACTTTAGTAGCGACGGTCATGAAAATGTCGAGGTGAAATTGAAGAAAGAGAAGAAGGCGAAGTCCTCGAAGCAAAGAGAGTATGCCGCATCTGGCGGAGAAGAACATCCTATGAAGAAGTTGCACAAGCGCAGTTTTACTTCTCCCACTCTTACGAACACTCCTCTCATGTCGATAACGCCCATAGTCGCCGACAGTCCCAATGATTCTCACAACGAAAACTCTAATGCTTCTCTCACCAACGCCTCGGCGAAGAAGGAAGACGGCTACCTACCACAGAATCTCTCATTTTCTTCTCTACTCGGCGATGCAAAAGAGAGAGACTCGAAGACCATCGAGAGTTCGATAGAGAACACGCTCGCTAATCTCTCTTCGGACATCGCGACTTACAAAGCGAATAGAAAACGACGGAAAGAGAAGCACAGGTCCAGATACTCTCCCGACTTGTTGCGGTCTCCCTCTAAACCGCACAAACATAAGAGAAAAAAGAAGACGCAAGATATGGAAAATCCTGAAATGCCTCATCCACGAATCACTATCAAAGTACGCACGTTCTTAATCCTTAGCTTATAGAATTTTTATGCAGTTGGCTTTTTCTTATTTTTTGATAAGCACATTTTTTAATAATTTGCTATTATTTCTTGTAACTATTCCAGGTAAATTTGAAAAAGTTTGTGTTAAGATATGGTCCACAATATATAGAATTCTGGAAATCGATCCCACGACCGTTAGATCGGTAGCTCTTACCACAAACACTTGGCTATTTGCATTTCCTTGAAATTTCTAAAGTAGATGTTGTTGGCGATGCAATAATCCTTTTTATATTCTTATTTTTAAAATAAGAATGTTTATTTTTTTATTTATTCTTTTGTAAATATTTGAAGTATTGTTCGAGCAGATGTCACATACAACGCTAGGCTGAAATGTATATAATTATTTAATTTGTAAATTTTATTAAAAGTTGTTTTTGGTTTATTTCTTATTTATTTTACTCGCGCGTACCTTCTCGTACGAGATCGTCTCTTTCAGATATTGTATGTTTTTCTGCTTTCATTAGTAACTTTTTGAATAATTTCAGATCAAACCCATTCCAAAGCCGGATGGTTCGTTGGACACGCAGATGTTTTACGTCCCCACTGACAGCAACGACGGCCCGCCGCCCGCTGTCATGAAGAAAATATCCAAGGTATTTCAATGCTTATTGACTCCGAAATATCCAGTGCTAGCTGTTCGCGTGTGGATTCATCCACGTGAAAATATAAAAACTTTATTTTATTGTTTACATTTGTCAAATTATCAATAGCAAATGTCAAAATGACATAACATGACATGACAAACCTTAGTAATCTTTCTTTCTTGATGTTGGCAGCAACTTATGGTCTCTTTCCCACATTAAGGTTTTTATCCAATATGTTTACCCCTAAGTTTAATGGCGTGAAAATATATAGCCTAAAGTGTGACACAGGTGTAGGGCTTTTTATTAAAAAAAGGGTTATTCAAAAATATGCTGTAATTGCTGAGATCTTAGGCAACAAAGAAGTGTGTGTTTACGATTTATTATAATAGTATAGAAAACACATATATAAAGATAAATGTATTTATTTGAGTTTTCTTTGCAGCAAGTGATTCAAACGGCGATCAACCCGGAACCAGAAGCGGGCGGCGCCTCGCCCGCACAGCCACAGACTGATACTCTCATACCTATTGTAAGTTAATATGATATTAAATAGCTTAACATCCTTAGGAATTAAGTATAAGTCATTACTTTGTGTCGAACCTCATTTCGTCTATTTACGTAGATATTTGTTACAAAACTAAGCAACAAAATGTTCACGAAAACCATAAAATTTTTTCGTGAACCTTTCCTTTTCCACCCTTTTCTTAAGAGGAAAGGATGGGAAGGAAAAGTGGGGATTTGACGGTGGAGGAGACGCTTAGGAAGGGGAAATGTTCTCTTTATATGCATCTCCTCCTCCGTCAATGAAGGGTAGGCAACGCATCTGTAATTGCGGATGTTTATGAGCAGCGGTCGCTTTCCATTTCAATGGATTCAGGTGGCTGCTTGCTCGTTTGCCACCTTATACTATATAAAAAAAAATACCAAAGCTCTTGCAAAATGCCTTAGATAATTATTTAGTTCAATAAAAACTTGTACCTTATCATTTTAAGTAACTTTATTTTTCAATATGCAAACTGTCCGCGCGAAACTGAGAAAGGATCATTTGTTAACCAAATATATTGCTACCAGTCAAACTTTCTCGGTGAAATATTCAAACTTCACTTGGAAGTTGGTGAACCGGCGGGAAAGTTAGAAAAGTTAA
>NW_013525473.1:2450954-2465948 GCF_000836215.1 Papilio polytes
GGTCAGCACACACACACACATCATTATCACTTACACACATTATACTTTACACATTTAAACCTCTATTCCACTAAACAACTAGTTAGGTAACAGTTGTACTTTAAGAGTCGGCCTTTAGAAAACTAAAAACTATTTAACTACGTCGTAGTTTATGACTCCGAAAAAAAAATGGGACCCTCCTGCAAGCACAACCTTTCCGATAAAAAAATAACAAAACCGGTCAACTAGCGGCGGAGTTATGCCGTAACACACATAAAAAAAAAACAGACGAATTGAGTACCTCCTTCTATTGAGAAGTCGGTCAAAAGAAGGGAATCGTTGCTAAAATTAGACTCTCCAATAATAATCTTAGATTAATAATCTTAGATTTAACTGAAAAATTAAACAATTAAATATATATTCTGTTAATAACGAAATAGATTAATGCATATCATATTTTTGGATAAGAATAATTAAATATATATTAAGGAAATCGCTCTATAAATATAATTGACGTAGGTCAGGTGCGGCAGGCAGTTAACAAATTTAACTTAATAGGTTAAAATTGACAGTCTATAGTACTTAGCTTCACTTTATACTATCACTTTAAACAAAGAAGATTACAGTTGTTGGGTAAAATAAGTCTAAGAGCTTGTCCCACTGAATTGTAGACTGTTTGACAACAATCCAATTTTGTTACCTTATCTGACTGTGACGTCATTTTTAAGCTATCTGAGCTTATCAGCCAGTAGTGGGACAGGCCCTAAGTCTCATTACAGCCTTTTAAAAATGATTTTTAGATTGTGTATTGAATTAGGTTATTCGTTGTGACATTGTTGAATGTAACACTAGATGTGACGAGTGCCAGCGCCGTTACCACTTCACGTGCCTGGAGCCGCCGCTGAACAAGAACCCGAAGAAGCGCGGCTACTCGTGGCACTGCGCCGACTGCGACCCCACCGTTAGTGAATACATCACATTTTACACTAACATTAACAACGCCCCTAGGCCCTAGACCACTCTCTGCACAAGCATGCGGACTAACGCTTTTCTAACATGGCTCTCTCTCTCTCTCTCCGGATCGTTTCCTCATTCCTGAGGGTCGCCACCACTAACATGGCTTACCTGATGTGTATCACTATTATATGTTTTACTATTTGTTGCTCGCGACTTTCTCTGCGTTAAATTAAAATAATATAGCCTATGTTACTTCCTGAATAGCTTTTTAATGGTGCAAGAATTTTTAAAATGACCCCAGTAGTTTTCGAGTTATTTTCTCTTTGTAATATAAGTATAGATATAGATTTACTTCCGGTTTGTTCCATCGAAAATCCCGGCACCTTTGACTATGTCATTTTTATACAAATGACAATGCATTGATGAAGTGAAGTGCAAGTTTTGAAGATTAGAACGTGGGTACAAACACTATAAGACGATGTAATAAATGGACCTACGCTAACATATTTAAACAAAGATTAATTTTTGTTTTAAATGAGATTTTACTAACATTTTTGAATTAACGTATATCTTAATATTGAAATTAAATTGCATGTATTTTATACACTTCACTTTCCGACACTTTTTAGTATGCATAAGTTTTTATATTGTGTTTGTATTCAAATGTACTTTTCGCATGCATTTAATTATTTCTTATGTCACACACTGCCGGTTCTCGAAAAACACTTTATACGTATTTATTTACTTTTATGTATATAGTTTGTAATTTAATCGAAAATGCTTATTATCTATAGGGATATTGCAATTATAAATTGTTAATCGATGGCAATGGCTCTTGCAAAACACTTTTATTTTAAATTATCGGTCAAGCAAATTGGTCGTTGATTAAGTAAAAATTAAGTCGCTAGATTATTGTTTTGAATTCTTTAAATATATATTTTTTTCAGTTTGTATACTAGCTAGAGTTGTCGATTACTGTAATTTCGTCAATTTTTTTTATATATTGTAGGGTTATTGTGATCTAGATATTATACATTAGTATATATTTTTACAGGACGTGGAGGAAAACAACTGAGCGGTACACACATGCAGAAATAAGATTATTAAGTATTAAAAATTGTGCTAAGCACTTTTCTTCTATTGTATTAGATTCCTCACACTAAGCATTTAGTGTAGTACTTATTGTATTTAGTTTTAAGTCTCTATTTCGAGTATTTACATTTATGTTTATGTAGTCATTTGTGAACATTTGTGGTACTTTCAATAAATGTGTTTAAGTACAATTTTTTTTTATTATTTTAAAAACATAACATTTTGTGGCAATCCTACTAATTAATGTGCTTCAAAATAAATGAGAAAACAGTAAAACGAATTGATGACTTTCATTTTTGTTCCGAAGAACTAATTCGCTAGAATAAGCTCTGATTTTTTGCTCCAAAGAGTCTGAGAAAAGTTTGAGCAACGAAGCGAGCAGACCCAATCGAGTAAAAGGGAAAGATCAGTTCTCTATTATCTACTCGGATAGCCGAAGAGGACGTACGTTTACGCTTCATTTCTTTTAAATCTTTAACGCTTTCTTATTAATATCATTTATCACCTAAATTGACTTAATGAGGAAACAGTTTTTTTTTCATTTTAATGTCAAACGGGACAGAAATTGAATATTACGATTTTAAAATCTAATACTTCTATACCGATGTAATAAAGCGTAAACTCACAGTCCTTCGTGGTATAGGATGTCAGCAATCACAGCATATTTTTGAATAATTCCTTTTATAAAAAGCTCTTACGTTTACGACACGCTTTAGGCTATATTTCCACGATATTAAACTTAAGGGGTGAACAAAATGGAAAAAAAACTACACGTGGGAAAGGGATTATAAACTATAATACAAGCTGCCAACATTAAGGAACCAAGGTTATGGTAACGGAAAATTTGACATTTGCAATTGAGAATTTGACAAATGTAAACAATACAATAAAGTTTTCATAATTTCATGCCGATGAAGCTACAGGGGAATAGCTAGTGTTCACATAAAACTGACAATATACTATAGTAATTACAAATAATGTTCTTCATTAAAGTAATAATTATGGAGGAATAAAAACTAATGTGTTTTGCGATGTAGTAAATACCCATTGTCTTGGCTTCATGCTGCAGTTGAATCGCAATATTAACATTAACAACTTGACAATAACAGTGCAACAAACGCGTCGTCATAAATCGTCAGAATAATTTCTTGGTCCTAAATTACAATTGAGCGTCGATGGCTCTGTGGTTTATGCATTTAACTTGTAATCTAAAGGTCTTGGGTTCGAATCCCGCCATGTACCAATGTGGTTTTCGATCTTCAGAATTTTCATATGTACATAATTTACCCGACGTTCTTACGGGGAAGGAAAATATCGTGAGGCAACCTGCACATATCGGCGAAGAAATTCAAAGATATGTGTGAAGTCGACCAACCCGCACTAGGCCAGCGTGGTTGCCTATGACCTAGTCATTCTAATTTAGAGTATGCTCCGAGCCCCTCGGTGGGGACATATAGTGAGCTGGTGATGATGATGATGATGAATTACAATACTGAACATAAACTAAGTATTGAAATGTTAACTGTACCAGGAAATTACTAAAATATCATGTGAAGGAGATTATAAATTCCGGACTCATGACAAACATTTTTTTCTTTTTAAAATATGCTAAAACATAAGGCCACTACAAGGAGTTCATTCGTTCATTCATCATCGACTTGCTGTGGGGCGGTAAGTGTCCGGCCGTTAACCTTAAAGGTCATTAATGGGTGCTAGCCGAATGTTATGTACAGCTGTAATAAAAAAAGAGTAAAAACAAAGACATGTTACACGCGAAGCTAAATTTAATCTAAACAAAGACGCGAGTCGTAACTATAGTGTGTAATAATTGAATTATAAATGGAAAAACAGATTAACGAAATAAAAATGGTAGGTATCAAATTATGTTGTCAGTGATTAAAAACCAATTAATTAACAAGACAACAAAGAAAACAATTTATCTTTGTGTCATTATTAAGATATTAATAATATTTATCATCTATTCAAGAATAATTTGCTGTCCTAGATCTAGGTTGCCCTTGATGACCTTGACTCCATAACCTATTTGGTTTTATTTACGTTTGACTTACATCATTCAATATATTTATTAAACCACAAAAACTTGAATAAAGTACTTTGGTCTCGCTTTATACTTTAGAATAAAAAAAATTGACGTAGTAATATGACCTTGTCTTCTCTTAAAAAAAAAGTTGGTTATTTCACATTCTACGCATGTGTTTTGTTTAGTACGATTAGTAAAATTACCGTAGACCTAGTTTTTTGACACCATAAAAAGTCGACATAGGGACGTTCACCTGATGATTCATCATTGTAAAGTAGAAATATGATTTTTAAACAAAACTCTACACTTGTAAATATACGTTCGAATGGTAGTTTTAGATTCTGTCCTACTAGTGAATATTAAAGTTCGTGAGCTTATTATTATTATAATACGCACCTGTTATTTTAATATCTTAAATGTAAGCTTAAAGAAAAGTAAACGACGAACCTGTTTATAAAATATGACTTGCAAGGTTACAAAGAGTTTAGCGGTAACGTTGTGTCATACAAAGTCCTCTTGTTTAATAATTCTAAGTATAACATTAATCGACATAATTTGTACTAAAATCATAATATTTTAAATTAACAAGGAGTAAACTCTGCCATACTCCTTACCAAGCTTAACGCTTTCATTAAAATTCGCAGCATAAAAAGCGTCATATTATTAAAACACGATTTTACTTCTGCGCGGTCAGACTGCATGATAACGGTTGCGTTAAATTAGTATTCGAACGTATCCATCCTTTGGTTTTCCAATATTTACAACTAGCTTGTCCTCCGGTACAGTCGTGTACGCAAGTACTCGGACGTAATTGTTTTTAACTCGACAAGTTACTGTATAGGTGATCGGCGGAGTGTCGTTTGAATTTAGATATCGGTGTTTTATTTATTTTTTTAATTTTGTAAAATTTAGTGTAACCTAAAGTGCCAGTACTAGTAAAATGACGGTGCCGGCGGGTAATATCGTTGTCGGAATAATCGAAGATCTCTCCCCCAAGGATCAACAAGCTAAAATAAAGAACAGACTTCTAATTTGGTGTTTACTGTGGTGGCGAGCTATATTTGCAGAGTTTCTATCTACAATGTTTCTGGTGCTGATCGGCTGCATGACATGTATACCGAGCGACGGAGTTCATCCCAATCCTCCCATCTATGGTGCTCTTGGCTTTGGATTCGCTGTGTTGTTCACTGTGCAAGCTTTTGGACATATATCTGGTGCTCATATGAATCCATGTGTCACTTTAACTGCGGTGTTATGGAATAAGATATCCTTACCACTTGGGGTAGCGTATGTTATAGCTCAATGTTTGGGTTCAATTTTTGGTTATGGTATCCTAATGCAAATATCGCCGACCGATTTAATTTTAAACGGTATTTGTACAACTCAGCCACACGAGAAGCATTCTGTGATGCAAACTTTTATCGTTGAATTGATTTTGACGTCGGCTTTAATATTTTTAGTCTGTGCAATATGGGATCCTTTGAATAGTAATTCACAGGAATCGACATCATTAAAATTTGGTTTCGCTGTGGCGGGGTTTTCGATGGCGGGTGGTCCACTGACAGGCGCTAGTCTGAACCCCGCGAGGTCACTTGGTCCGGCCCTTTGGACGGGTGTTTGGATCTTTCACTGGGTTTACTGGACGGGTCCCTTGTTTGCCAGTATGCTGGTGTCGTTATTCTATAAATACACTTGGTTGAAACCAAGTCTTGATATAAAGGTAAACTTAGAAGAGTAGTTTTGTTATTATTAAATAATACGTATTAATTTATTTATGTAATAATGATAAGTTAAAGGTAATCATCCCACTATATTTATAACTGTTAACGTGAAGGATTTTTTAGTATAGCAGGACTAATGTCCTATCAAAATACAAGCTCTAAAAAAATATATTGCAATTAAAGTAAACTTTTTGTTTTTGAATGACGATCATTATTTGTATTACGATTATAAAGATAACTGTTTGCATACTTTTGTAAGTTGTTTCTTACCTGTTTTAAACTAAGGAAGTAGGCATGTCGCTTTACGCAAAACATTTTATAAATACACAGGACTCTGCTGCATATCCTTTGCTGGCTCCTATACCATGAAGACGTCAATGGAAGACTGGAATGCTGGTTCTACAAATATGGATTAGGTACTACGTAGTATTTTATTAAGGTTTTTATACTATTTAAATAATACTGAAAAAAAAATTAAGACGTGGATAATGTTGATTAGTTTTTTAAAAAATAATCTAGTTTTTTGTTGGTTAATTTACACTATATGAATATTGTATAGTATCTAGTTTTAATAATTTATAAAATATTGCTAAAATGTAAAAGTAAGCAAATCTGTGATTACAAGTTTATCCTTGTGAAATATTGGTGTGTAGAATTTTTAAAAGACTGATAAATACATTTTTAAATACAATTTCGTCTTATTATTTAAGTTATGCATTAAATGAAACCCTATATAGATATAATATTAAGGTTGGTTAGTTCTTGTTTTTACACATTTAAACATTTTGCCAACTACAATAATGTCAGTAAGGAAAATAAGCATGTTATGTCAAAACTGGTTTTTGTATTTATAAGTGAATCATCTGACGAGAAACACTATAAAAACATTGGTTTAATTCTTGTTTGATTTTAAAATAGTAAACAATGTTCGTAAGTTTTGAAGTGTAGCAGATGTTATGTAAGTTATCGGAGCTCGCTTAAAATGTATGTTAATAACTTAATTAAGTATATCCGCGGATGAAGTGTGAAGTAATTAAACGTGTGGACACACTCTTACACCAATTGTGATAAGAGAATTACATAAGTATATCTTTTATTATTAATGTTTTAACTAGCATAGTTTGTTACAAAATATAATTATTATTTTGATTATAATTATTATGATGTAAGTGTTTTTTTTTATATCATAAGGTGGCAACGAGCAAGCGGCCACCTGAATCCGACAAACTGCAAAAGAGACTGCTGCCCATAGATATTCACAATAGCGGATGCGTTGCCTACTCTTGATCGACGAACGAAACGCACATAAAGAGGATGTTTCCTCTTCCTATGCGTCTCTTCCAGCATCAAATTCACGTTGTCTTCCCATCCTTTTCTTATAAGAAAGAGAGTGGGAAGGAAAAGGACCTAAAGTTGGACCTCCGGAATACTACTACAATAATATTTTGAATACTGCGATCCTTTACGTTTAGTAAAACATTTTGCTCGTAGTCTATGTACGAATTGGAGTATTTAATCAGTAGGTACGTTTACTCCGTTTCTTTTATAGTAAACACAAAATAGCTTATTTCTGAAAACACAAAAACATACAGAATAAATTTACCATATAGACAGAAAAAGTCAATTTTGCAGCCAACGTTATTCGTGTGATAAAGCACGCCTCGTGAGTTCGTGAGTACGATGACTGTAGATTTACCTTTTTCTACAGTTAAGAATTTATTTCTATACAAAAAACCTTGAATTCTGTATAGAATCATCTCCCTTACTTTATCCTACTCCCACAGGGTCGGCGCGCCGGGTTTTCATCCTCCACGTAATTCTACCATCCGGTATCTCAGTCATCACTTCCTTCTTGAGATGTCACTTTTCACGCAATCCATCCATTTTCTTATAGGTCTACCTCTACCGTGAATTTGGTATAGAATGTTTAAAAAATGTATCAAATATACTAATAAACTGTGATTGACTAGTTAGTCATTATAAATTTGATTTCGAAAATATAAATATAATTTGTAGGTACGTGCTTATGTCCATTTAAGTTTTTAAAATGCGTTTAGAATCATTAAAACTCAATTTACATTTATCCCAACGGCATTGTAATGTATTAGATGTGTCATGTTATAAAATTGGATAACATGAGGAAAACCATAGATAGCTTGTAATTCGGCCTCTTGAAAATGAATTAATTTGATAACAAAATCGGTATAGTATTTATCCTATACAGGATAAATATGAGGTACAGAGCAGGTTGGAAGAATGGCGGGTTAAATTGGAGGGAGCTGGTCTTAAAATCAGCAGGACCAAAACTGAACATTTGTTTTGCGATTTTGGCGGTCCGACCAGCTTCTCTCCAATCGCCTTAAATGGTGTGCCTCTACCAACCTGCTCCGACTTTAAGTACCTCGGTTCTCTAGTCCAGTCCGACGGTGGCGTTGACCGAGACGTAAAAAGCCGAATAAATGCAGGTTGGATGAAATGGCGACAGGTTACTGGTGTGACTTGTGATCCAAGAATGCCTCTTAGGCTTAAGGGACAGATCTACAAGTCCATCATAAGACCTGTCGTATTGTATGGATCTGAATGCTGGGCCACCAAAGTTGCGGATGAAAGGAGATTGCATGTGGCTGAGATGCGTATGTTAAGATGGATGTGTGGTGTGACAAGATTGGATAAAGTTAAGAATGTGTAGATTAGAGGAAGTTTGAAAGTAGCGCCAGTGATGGAGAAATTGAGAAGCAAAAGGTTAGCGTGGCATGCACATATTATGCGACGAAATGATGGGGACATAAACCAGAAAGTGTTGAGATTGAATGTGGATGGCTACAAAGGAAGAGGAAGACCGAAGAAAGTATGGATGGATTGTGTGAAGGAAGATATGCTTAAGAAAGGAGTGGATTCAGATATGACGGCTGATAGAGATGTATGGAAGAGCAGCACATACTGTGCCGACCCTCCATAAGGGATAAGGGCAAGTGGATGATGATGAAAATCGGTATAGTATTTGAAGTCAAACTTTATCACTTACAACAGTATCAGCAACTCTTACTGGTGTTTATTAAATTATTGTACTAGCTGTTGCTTCCGACTTCGTTGCGTGAATTAAAAAAAACAAAAGCACAGACTATATTACTGATAACGTAGCTTTTTAATGGTGAAAGAATTTTTGAAATCGGATCAGTAGTTTTTGAGTTATTTCAATACATACAAAAATTCAAAGATCCAAAAATACCTCTTTATAACATTAATATAGATGACAGGAAGAACCTTAATATTTCGCTTAAGTTCTGATCGTTAGAACGTAGTTTTCCTTCTTACTTTCGTTTCTGGACGTAGCTCAAGGATAGCGATTGTTTAACTAAAGGCCACAGCAGTTTGTTACGTGACTTAATTTCGAATTATTGAGATAATTATCATGTCAAATTGGGAATTAATTTTATATTTCTACAGGATTTAATTTGTTGAATTGAAACGTTTGTTAAATTGAATTTTGAAATTCCCTTATTGTTACTATGTTCTCCTTTTAGAATACTTATCTTACTACTTACTAAATGTTAAAGTTTGTATAGACGGATGGATGTTTGTTAGAGTTTATAGCCTAAATGACTTAATAGATCTTGATGAAATTTGGCACAGATGTAGAGGATAGTCTGAAAGAACATATAGGTTTCTTGCTTTTGTTTTTTTTTTAATTCGTCGTTAATTTAAGTCGTTTCTCGTGCGAAAGCTAGGTTATCTGTATCTTTTGGGGCTACAGTATTTTACGTTTAAAGCTAAGGATTTGTATAATGGTAAATTAAGTAAACTCCTCGGTAGATTTAAATAGGTAGTTTGTGTGGTGGCGTCGAGCAGTTAACGAGGTCGCAGTCTGTTAGCTTTACATTTTCTTCGGTAATTGAATCCGCGAGCAGCATTCTATTGAGTCGCTTTACTTTATACTAAAATAAATATTTTCTTTTATACAAGATCATTTCAGGTTAAAGAAATATTGATTAACGTCATATTTTTCACATTTAGTATTTAAAAAGACCAGGATTGAATTGCAATTGAAATGGTAGCAACTGGCAACTGTCATGCATTATCTAATAAGACGAGCAGGTTATCTCCCTCATACTTATTGGAAAAACTGCGATAACAATATGTTTTGTACGGGTTCTGCAATAGTGGAAATAGTTATAGTATCGACGTGAGCAAAGCAATCAAGTCCGACGGATAGTAATCCTCTATTAGCCGTAGTAGACGACGGGACGGGACCATTTTACTTTTCAATTACCTTCGTAGGCTCTCATACGATATAGAATTCAATATATTAGAAAAACTGGTTATTGATACAAGATTAAACTTTTATAGGATTTTTGTTTTGCTTTTATTTTTGGTTCTCGAACACATTTTTTGATTTATGTGTTTATGTTCTTTCTTACCTGACATGTTGCCAAAGGTTTGATGTATTAGAATGTGATATCTTTCTAATTTTCTTGTTCTCCGATAACATCAGTTTCGATTCGATTCTCCGATAACTTACAGTTAAATGTTTGCTTGTTAAGTGGTTATTTCCGTCAGCACTGATCAGAAATCAATCTCGGTATGTGATAATTAAAAAAATAACATCATTGTACTAGCACGATCACTTTACGGTTGATTGACCTATAAAACTACAGCTAATAATTTCGCGATAATTAGTAAAATAAACAAGTAATTTTGTTCATAACTGATATTTTTGATTCAGTATTTTCATGGAAATGTCAGAATGAATGACAATATGCTACTTTTTTTAAACTTCTCACTCGATGTTTTAAACGCGGCTTAGAAATACCATAAATTAAGTAAACTACGGTAGAGGTAGACCTAGAAAGAAAGGGGTGGATTGCGTGAGAAGTGACATAATCAACAAGGGAGTGATGACTGAGATGACGGATGATAGGATTATGTGGAGGATGAAAACCCGGCGCGCCGAACCTGTAGGAGTAACCTTATGAGGGTGATTCCACCGATAAAATTTCGTTACTTATACATAAATTCCTAACGTTTTTAACTTTTTTTACCGTAAGATTTTCACTTTAGATCGAAGAGCACTGCCAATAAATGTCTAGTAGTCTTTAAAATAAATAAATGCGGTTCCGATTTCTTGTTTAAATGTACTGAAGAAAAGTAAATGTCTGAAAGCGGGCAGAAGCAATCAACTGGGAGGCAAGAGAAATTGTATAATGTATTGTATGAGATTGATTTTTTTTCACTTTTCTACTTGTTGTTATAACGAATTGTTATTGTACAAGAAGTTGATATTTGTATACTTAATTACTGTGTCAAATAACAATTCTGAATCTTCAACTGATCATCATTCCAGCCCTTTGTAGGTCGCCTTTATGTTAAGATATTTCCATTTTCGTCTTTCTCTTGTGGTCTTGTTTAGCCTTTTTACCTACTTTAAGAATACAAAAGTAAAGACAACGTAATTACTAGCTTACAACTTTTAAAGTAAATTAAAGTGTTAAATTTATGTATTTTACTTCCAACGTGTGATCTACAAATTGAATTTTATGGTAATTTTATTGCAGAGCTTTAAAAGAGGTGAGTCAGGTCGGAAGCGAGGCGCGGCGACGCTGAGTGATGCCCCATTAAGGGGAAATGTGCCCGGCCCCGAAAGAAAATATATTGAACGAATTATTTGTTCTTGATTTCCAATTTAAATTATTGTGCGCACATGAATATGCAGACAAGAGCTTAATTTATTCCCTTTGCGTATAAAAATCAGACGGAAAAAGTCAATTTCAACTCCCGATGCACAATACTGCATTGATATCCAAAAATTTTTAAGGTAAGAGACTATTTTTATCAATTTTTCGGCAATGGAAGTCATCAGCGATGTGGTACTTTAATTTAGTATTCAGGTTTTTAAGCTATATTATCTTTAAAATGGAGTAAAATAAAGAAATTAAGAGTTCTAGGGTCATTTGAAATTAACTACCAGGCAAAAAACCTACAAGGTTTTGGATGACGATGGCAGATGCGTAGTCACGACTATACGGAATAGTTTTTTTTACTAGTAAATTGGACTTACGTATGCTGCATAATTATTTTCCTTGTTTGTTATATGGTTATTAATCGAGTGTAATAAGGCAATTAATAGCTTAATAATTTAAGTACAAGTGCATTGAATATTGTAGTCGGGGTTTTTATGTTTGTTAAGGATACAAGGATGGATCGATGACTCGGACGTGTTTTGTTTCTCTTATTGTATTTATTCACTGACGTTATTATGAACTGTTTTCTGTTATTTTAAAATCATAAAAAAAAACCTGAGGAATTAATTGAGAATATTTGACATAGCATAAGGAACGATTAAAACACTTCTGTAATTTTAAATTTCTACAACTGATTTATTATACTTTTGCTACGTAAAGCTTTATCTCATTTGGCAGAGTTTCAATTATTCATGAAACCGAATAACGCGTTTTAAAATTCAATTTTGTGTTGGTATTTCAGAGATAGTGTTAAAATTTCGCAGCAGCACTCTGCCGATACATCAGGCCGGATATTACGAGGCGGGCGCACGTCATCGACAGTTCTAGTTCATTCTCTATTTTATACGGGACGTTTATTTCCAAACTATTATACATTCGATAATGCACTTCATCATGATAAAATAAAAAATAATTTCATTCGATTGACAATTTCGCGTGCAAACGTGACGTTCTATATTTTTACTATAAATTGCCAGTTAATAAATTGCCATATTTTAGTAAAATATAAAATAACACGCTGCTTGCGAGAAGTAAGGAATAAAATCAAGTGTGGATGATTTCAAAATATAAAGTAGACTAAAGAAAAAGGAGTTAATTCATATGATGGCTAATATAAACTTACTATAAACTAGCTGATGCTCGCGACTTCGCCCGCGTGAAAACAAAAAAATATAGCCCATTACTCACAGACAACGTAGCTTTTTAATGATAAAAGAATTTTTAAATCGGCCCCGTACTTTTTGAGTTATTTCAAAACATGCAAAAATACAAATTTTTCCTCTTTATAATATCAGTAGATACATACTACATATTTAACTAACTTATATACAACTAAGTATCATTCAAATTATTAAAAAAACAAAAAGGTAATTAAAACCCGACTTGAAAAGTAGCTTAAATTACATCGTTGTTTACTAAACACTTTCATTACACAATGGCAAGCATTTTGCATTTTGGCGCAACATGTCTCACAAAACTGTTTCCAGACGAGACGAGCTTAGTAAAATTTTGATGTTTTGCAAAGAGTTTCTATATCTACAAATGTTGTAACAAGAGGGAGAAACTCTAATCTTGTATTTCTATGGAAATTTAATTAACTGAATGTTCAAAGCCAAGTGACGCTAATGAGAATTCAGGCCTAATTTATTGAATTAAAATATTTACAATCGCATAATATCAAAGGAATTATGATTATTTTAAACAAAAAATAAAAGTGTTTCAAAAATCGAGATTTTGTCTATGGTCAGTTACTTTTTTTCTTTACTTAACTACTTATTAACAATATAGCAATTTACTAGGAATTATTTTTATTTCGCAAATAGCACTGTAGTATTAAATTAAAACAAGACTTTAACTCCCAAAAGAAATGAAACAAAAGTATGCTTTTGATTAAAAACTGTCGAAGTTCAAACAATTTCTAATGTTGCGCGAACAAACAATCGAGAAATTAAATCTCAAAGGAATTTTAACAAAAACATTTCATGCTGTTTTATTTATACATTTCGATTGGAAAAAAGCAACTTAGATTTAGATTTTCCTATTAATTCTTAATTATGAAATATACTTAATTTTCTGGTATATTTATTTTCACCAAGTCGGGAATAAAAAAGACAATAATTTATTATGAATGCCCCAAATTAAAATGGACGTCATGTCACAACAAAGAGCATTAAATATGTAAACACAAAGTGGTTTTAATTATCAGCAGATTCAACTGGATCAGTATTAATACATTGATACAAATGAGTTCACTTAAAGTAATTAATAATTAATTAATATATTTCTATTAAACAATATAATATCTATATTTCTATACTGATATTATAAAAAGAATATATTTGCATTGCTAAATTTTCTACGGATTGAAATAACTCAAAAACTACTGGAGCGATTCTTGCATTAAAAAGCTAAGTTATCAGTGAATAACATAGGCTGTAATTACAATTTATTTTTAATTTAACGCGGATAAAGTCGCGATAACGGCTAGTTTCTAAATATTATTGGACATATGTACTGTTGCGTTGCATTTGCATTTCGGCTGTAAAAATCTTATAACAAGACGTATAACATGTATAACAAGACAAGTTAGTTGCTTTTAAAGAATAACAATATTCAAGTGTTCGCGTTTCGCGGTTCCGCAAAACGAAGCTCAAACAAATTGCACCCTTTTCTGTCCCGGCAAATATAGTTTATGTTGTGAGATGAGTGCCAGTACGTGCTGGATGCCACAAATGCACAGCATGAACATACAAGTGAACGGATTACATTATAGCAAAGCAAATTCCTTTTGAATAATATAATAATTTCTTTATCCTATTGTCATTTTAGTAACAAATAGATGACGTCTACTGTAGTAGCAATTAATTAACGCATACTTTGTCCCTTACATTATCTTTGGTGAAACAGATTCAAGTTGCAATGGAAACCTAAATATTATACGTTCATTATTTCTTTTAAATGATTTTTGAATTTTTGAACAGGGTAATAGGAAAAGGCAAGCTGTATTTTCAGAAATATAAATAATAGTCTAGCTATAAATATATTTATTGGTAAACAAATTACTAGTCATAATGTTAAAAATAAAAAACTTTACAGATATTCTGAATTTAAATAGTGTACATAAAACAATCATGGTAGGAAAAATTCTTCAACACTATAGAAGGCTAGCCATGACTAAGGTATTAGCCATGACTTAAGTTCATTTTTATCATATCATTTCTGAAGATATAGATATCTTTAGTTGTAATGAGTCGAAATTCACAGAGGCTGCATACAGATGTGTGGAGGGCGAGACAAATGGTGGTATTTAGTTATATGTTGTTATATTCTTCTTTTTGATTTCTGTGTATAATTTGATTTTTTTTTCTTCTTCATAATCAGTTTTTTATTGTATTTCAACTTTATTTTTGACCGACTTCCCAAAAGAAGGAGGTACTCAATTCGTCTGTATGTTTTTTTTTTTTTT
>NW_013525473.1:2465968-2537533 GCF_000836215.1 Papilio polytes
CTGCAACGGTTCAACATATCTTATTGAAATTTGGCACAGATATAAAACAAAGTCTGGAGTACACATGGGATAAACTTCATCCCCGAGAAATATCCGGTTCCCGAGGGATACGTAGCTTTTTGTAATTTATATAGTTCGTATGTTTTCTAATACCACGCGGACGAAGTCGCGGGCTCGTAATATAATAATTTCTTTATCCCATTGTCATTTTAGTATCAAATAAATTACGTCCACTGTATCAATTGATTAACGCATACTTCTAACCCTTACATTATCTGTGGCGAAACAGAGTCAAGTTGCAATCGAAACCTACAAATTGTCTTGTAATATTATATGTACATTACTTCTTTTTAATGTTTTTTTTTAATTTTTGAAACGGGGTAATAGGAAAAGGCAAGCTGTATTTTCGTGTAAGCGAATTACTAGTCATAATGTAAAAAAAAACTTTACAGACATTCTGAATGAAATTTGTGTACATAAATGGTAGGAAAAATTCTTCGATACTATGCGATGCGGTTATAGTCGGCAGGCCCAATGACAAGATTTTTCGGTCTTGGCCAATATACGAGAAGCGAACGATAATTTCATTTAGATATTATTCAGGTTGTATGTCATGGTCCTAGTTATACGAGAGAGTAAGTGTGACTAAGTTAGACTATGTTATCAAAGTAATTAAAGTTCGACTACAGTCTTCAAGTTGACTTACTGCCTACAACTTAGTGCATTAACGAGTTGTAATTTCTCCTCACCCATTCAGAGAAAGCATTGATAAATAATAGTTTAATTAGTTTTACGTTCACTCCCAAATCATGTTCTCCGAGTAATGCTAGAATTGAGTGCCACATAAAGTTTCTTACGTTACATTTGAATCCGAACCGAACTTAGTTCGTTCAAATCGTGGACCTAAATCGGTTGCTTTTAGGCAAATCGATCGTATTTCCAGTCAAAGTTCTTGGTCCCTGAGGGGCTATAAGATTGTTTTGCTTGATCTTTTTTATTTCTAGATAACAGATAAATGCATTTCTGGATATTCTTACTTAGAGCCGTTTATTTCATGTCACTAAAAGTTTATGTTTAAGTTTACTTAAAGACTAAATTAATTTAAAAGAACATTTAAGCTTTCAATCTTTTAGTATTTCTTGGTATATTTTCAATTAAATGTCGTTTATTAAACGCCTGTTAAAAGCGCTTAAAACTAAGATACAAAATAATTCTTTCGAGTTTGCATTACATTTTGTGCAGGAGTTTGTATATCAAATAGCACTTTTGCAATTGGATTTGGTTCTCTGTAAAAATTAGCTCGACTTTTAGAAGCAATATCAATGTTATCGACTATAGTAAAAGTTACCTGGATAGCAAACACATTTTTACCGAAACACCGTTCACGTGACGCGTAATCTCTTATTAAAAAGAAATTAAACAGACATACACAATTTTGCAGGAAAACTAAGAGCAAAGAGAGGTAATATTTTTGAATATATACCGAGTATTAAATTTATAAGAAAATGTATGTATGTCATGGCATAAACGTTATGAGACAGCTAGTTATTTATATCGTGTTTACGTGCCTTCCTCGCAATATTGCACTCGTTTCCGATATTATCAGCTAGTAAATATTTCGAGCAGTAAATTTAATAAACGTCAAATCGATTTTTATCAACAAAACAACACTTTAGAATAATCTCGGATTTGACGGCTTAAAACTTGCATTTTTATATTTATTCTACTAGCCCAGAATGAGATAATGTATCGCGTGTTTATGTAAATATATGTGTACTTAAATTATCTTTGTTTGACTGACTTCACTTAGTTCATTTCTTAAAACTAGCTAAGTTTAGCTAAGCGTAGATAGTTTTAACCAATATTGTATTTCCTTCCCCAAAATAACGCACCGAGTCTTTTAAAGGTCCGTTCAGACAGAGGCGAAGAGCAGAGTAGATTTTTCATCACATATGAAATTGAGCCTGATTAAAACAAGGTTAGGTTTAATTCTACTTCTTATTACGAGCTCGAGATAAAAGACGCGTATGGAAAATTTAAACTTTTCTCAATTTTATTTGCGATAAAAATTTGCTCTGATCTACGATCTGGTGTGTGAACGGGCCCTAAGACATTATGCACTTTTTGAAGAATCTGATAACAGCATCGATAAGCAAAATATGTTTACTTCCAAATTAATTGTCGAATCATTAACTTTTGTCTGTTTCACTATCAGTAGATAATGTTATAGACAAAAGGTTTGCAGCCGCGATCAAATTAATTAGCAATTTTAATCTGATTTCAAGTCATTGTACCGGAAAGTATATTTGTAATTAATCCTTTTAGTTGTAGCAGAACAAAAGCATGGATAGTTAGATAAGACATTTTTTTTAATTATAAGGAGAATAAGACATTGTTTGTTATTTTGCAACTTGGAACCAAAAAATGCATTGTAAATGGCTGAATTCGTTACTTATCTGTTGCATTATAGGTACTATTCTGCAAAGAGTCCGTGAGGGGACGTACCTCATAGAGTAAAGCCTTGTAGAATGACAGTCAGATTATGTTTTGGGTTCTTTTTGGTGTAAGGAAATGGCAATGATTTAGTAATGAAATAAGAAATGATCACGCAATGATATTTTAAAATTTTAATTTAAAATGTATATTACGGTTTTTATAAACAATGATTTGTATAATTTTATCTATGTATATTTTATCTTAGGCTATACGGTACGCCGAATAATAGTAGCCATAATTTACAATATTGATTTGAGATTTCAATGTTTGTGCTAAATCTAACACAATGTTATGAAAATCTAAATAATAATACATGTGAATATTAATAGATTTCTCAGATTGCATTTAGGAAACGTCCTATTTACTTTTTAATAAAGTTGAATACAAAAACACAGATAATAAGACACAATTCTAACGAAAATGTTCAAGAACTATGTATATTATCAACGCTTATTGAATTAGCAAAGTAAACACATGACAGTATTAAAATATTTACAGTGTCTTCAACAATTGGAACATTTACTTTTAAAATATTAGACACTTTCTAAACTAGTTTTGATGAATATAAAAATAAAGAGACACACAAATCATAATTAATACATACCATAAATGAGGTATAATAAATAACTTAAACATTATCCAACTTAGTAAATACGAAATCTTATAATACCTTACTTATCTTTTATTTCTTTACTTTTGTTAAGCCAAATATATTTATAAAATAATGCTGAAATCGATCCGCCGATGATTGGTCCCACCCAGTATACCCAGTGCGTAGACCAGGCTCCTGTCCAAACGACCGGACCTAGTGATCTTGCAGGATTCATACTTGCTCCTGTCAACTCACTGCCTGCGATAGAAAGACCCGCGATTGTAAAACCGAATTTCAATGAAACTGATTCCAATGATGCTTCATTCGCCGGATCCCAAACAGCACAATTCAAGAAGTTCAATGCGGCAGTTAAAATAACTTCAACTGCAACCGCTTGTAGCATCGTTACTTGAGGATGAGGTTGTGTTGTGCAAACTGCATTCGGTACTAAATCTAGTGGTGACAAGCCCATAAGTATACCATATCCGAGAATCGAACCTGCGCACTGTGCTATCATGTAAGCTATTCCTAGCCAAATTGACATTTTACCCCATAACACAGCTCCTAGAGTCACCGCTGGATTCATATGAGCTCCTGATATATGTCCAAATGCTTGTATATTGAATAGAACAGCAAAACCGAATGCAAATGGTCCGTACAATGGTGGTTGAATCTGGAAACCTTCCAAGGGCACACATGCCATACATCCAAGAAACACGAGAAGTAATGTCGAAATAAATTCGGCTAAGACAGCTTTACAATCAGCGGCTAGTTTATATTTTGTTTCGCTGTCTGTATTTTTAACACTTACACTTTCGATCACGTTTACTAAATGATTTCCAGGTGTTATGGTCATTTTGTTTTTTTTTTAATTATTAAATTTATAAATCACTTTCACTTTTTTTGCTGACACTATTATTATTTTCGCACTATTTTGTTAATTCAGCACGGCCACGGCGTCTCGGATATTCGCTGGAACACTATATTTTCGGTGCACAGGTGATAATATTTTATAGCAGACGTAACGTATTATACAGATAGGCCGCTGATATCGAGAATGAGAATTACTTTATCACTGAATATATTGTTTTGTTGATATGATGTCTTCAAAGGTACTAGTAAACTGAGTATATTGTCATAAATATTCCAAATATGTAGGTAGACTAAAACAATCATCCGACAATATCAATGTTTTAACTAAAACGTGGGTAGTATGATATATTTTTTAACTAGATAAAGTAATAAAGTTTATGAAAGTATTGTTGGCAACACCTCTCTTGTTGACGGTTGTTTTGCGTTAATGTAATAATTGTCAAGTATAGTGAGCACAGTTTTAAGTAAAATTATTGTCGTAGTATTAGATTTATTTATTAGATTACAGAATTTCAATTAATTTATTAAAAAAAAAATGTTGATATGTGATACATTTTTTGTTTACTTTATTATAAACCAACCGGGGATATTACAGTTGTTAAGAAGGTAATGTATGTTTACATTATTTTCTATATGAAAACAACACCCGAGACAACTTAATCCTCAAAGATAGCAACTACTAACTAAACGACAAGTGAATTACATGTGTATAAGTGTACTTACAGATAGTCATAGTGTACACATTGTATATATTATCTTAGATTTTGCATTGTCTACCTACTACTGTTTATCTGAATAGTTAATTTAATATCTAAAATTGTATTTCAAATGTTTTTTTCAGCGCAAAATTTGTCTGATGTTAGTTGAATTCTTTTCAATAAGCAGAATATAGCGAAACACTTCCGAAGAAAAGTAATTAAGGTAAATTTTGTGTTATCTATACTTAGACAAATTAAGCTCGGAACTATTGTGATAATTCCGGATCTAATCGTTATAATTATTTTATCTATATCTGAAATAGACACAAATATCTTTGGAATGAATCGCGTTTTCTATTCAATTGTTTTTCGGGGATTGAAACGATATCACCTGATTGGAAATAAAATGAGTATAAGATATTAAATTAGTCATAATGTGATAAACGATAAATAAATAATGTGAAGAAAAAAAATATTGGAAAATTGAACTTTCTATGTTATTTAGAAAGGCGTGAAATGAAATTCCGTGTTTCGTCTGATGAGTGTAGTGCGGCAGGCCTAATTTAAGTCCCTTTCTCTTTACCACTTTTTATGTGCGTCTCCTCCTCCGTCGGATAAGGGTAGGCAGCGCCTCTGCGATCCCGGATGTCTATGGGCAGCGGTCGCTTCGCCATTTTGGCGGATTCGGTGGCCGCTTGCTCGTTTGCCACCTTATGTTATAAAAAAATATTAAAGAATAGAATACACGTATAAAATAAAGCGTGTTATGTATATCGTGTGCAAATACGAATATTTATATTAATAATCTTTTGCGTATCACTAAGAGATAATTATTAGTACTATTGTCCTTGTTCCATATTTCATTAGTTAGTAAACAAAGGCTCAGGAAGTATTAAAACTATATTTCAAAGTGTTTTTTTTTCAAAGCTTACTAATCCATCCATTTACTTTGACAAAAATGTAATCTAAGTAATTCTATTTTACACATTTAAAAATTTGGTCGTTATTTTAATTGAGAAAAAAAAACATTTTATTTTACTTAATAACGAGAACATAGCATCTTTACAGAATAAACATATAACAACAATATTTACAGAAATAACATGTAAGGAGTAAAAAAAAATGAAAATAAAACATTTGATCCAATGAATGACTGCTTGAAAAGATAAAAAGGGGCTCAAATAATGATTGGTTTGGCGCATACTGGCTACAAGTGGCTCCCCACTTGACGCCAATCTTGACAACGTTAAGAGGGTCAGCAGATAAATTATGTTTATTTGTTTCTACATTGAAGGTCACAGCTTCGCAAAAGTAACATAAACTAGTAAATAAAACACATAATAATCAACTAACTACTACATAAAAGTGATAAAAAATATTTGTTAAATCGTCAATTTTTTCCAACGCTTTGGCAAGTTTATTCGGTCAAAAACAAAATTAAATAAATCTTAAAAAAATCCTAATTAACTAAGTACATTCGATTATTGTTTGACATTATAGAAGTCCCATTCTTAATCACTGATTGTAAAAATCAATATTTTTCTTACAATTAAAAAGTCTGCATCAGTGAATCATTAAATCTCTGCATACTGCTAGCACAAATGACCATAATTTATATAACGTTTTTTATACAAGTACAAAAAAGATGAAGATAAAATATAGCGAATGTTACTCACTGTCTTTCCGACGCCGACTAGACGTAGAAATCTCATCCATACGCTTGTCTAGTAACATTGCTTCGGGGTTTTTCTTAATAAAGATATCATTTTATTCTTTGTTTTGAGAATTTAGTTTTCATATCTAGCTGTTACTAGAGGTGAAACTTTTGGGTCCATTTTTTGCATTACCTTTTGTAGAACTTTCGTGAATTTTTCCCGATTCAGTTTTATTCCCAGTTTTTCATTTGTATGTATTTAGTTTATCATATTTTCGAGTAAATGCTATATTTGAATATATCCTTTATTAAACAACATCTAATGAAGTATAAACATCGTTATTAAAATATAATAACGCCTCGATAAAAAGCAAAAGATTCTTTTTATTTCGTCTGCTTTCCTTCATATTACAGTTTTAATGAAACATCCTTTGAAACGGAAGCTCCTTTTGCTTGTTATAAAATTCTCAACGCTATTTACAGTTGAAAACGTTGATTATACAATTATTAATTTTCTTATAAAAACTTAATTTAACAACATATTTACGTTTCATATTGAGTTCATCCAACTTTAATAATATGTTTAAAAAAGTAATTGAACAGTTAATTTTGTAGACATGTCAATTATTCTGTGCCTTTTGTTCGTGAATATTAGATTACTCTAGGGAAATACATCGAACAAGAAACCCTTGCATTATATTGTATTTTAAGGTACCGATGCCGATGGCCAGTCGTCCATCTGGTACAGAATTTTATTTCTTATCTTTTGTTCTAAATGAAACGTTATTTTACATGTTATTTAAAATAATTTAGGTTCTAAGTTACTTTTTAAGTTAGTAAAGTATACAGAGACGGAGAAATATGAAACTAAAAATAAACAATTGAATAAGGTGTAATGCAGTGTTAACAAGCTTAAAAAATATTTCAAATTCATACTATTGGATATTATATCTATATTCTACATTACAAGTCAAAAAAGTATAACTTTTTGGAGGTCAATAATGATTACTCCGAACAACATCGAGCAAACAGCTGACTATCGGATTATTTTGTTCCGAAGTTGAAGTCGACCGCGTGACCATGATCCGTTCCTAACTAGTTTACATCGCTAAATAAGAACTGAATTACCGATTTATCACTACTACTGCGGTAAAGGAAAATGGCTATAACTTTACCCTCTGTATTTCGAAACAGTAAATAGTAGTTTCAGTTGTATGAGTGTTTTTCATAGAAATGTGTTATATAAGTATTTATTTAAATGTTCGGAATATTGGTTATTAATTGACATTATGTGACCCGGACCAGTAACAGTGACATATATATTTCGATTGTAATTAAAGTTAAGTATTTATGGTAATAAAATAAAACAAATGTATACTATCTCGTGTCGTAGTAAACCGAGATGTTTTTAGTTGTTTTATTTTTAAGAGAATTTTTCTACGGATAGATCGAAATCAAGACTCGAGAAGTAACAGATAGTGTCTTTAATGGCTAGGCTAGATAAAACGCGTAGAATAAAGTAGGGACTACGCGAATGTAACATGTACATCGGGACATGCATTATTCACAAAGGTACAATCTGCAGCGAAGAGCACTGCTCTTAGTTGCAAAACCAATTTCGACGACGTACGGCTAAAATTCACTCCTCTCTATACCTGTGCGAACGAAACTAAATTATACGATTCGCAGAATACATGACAATATACTCTTATCAGTTCCAATTCCTGACATTGGTCTAATAAATTAAATTTTCACCTTTAGTTTGCAGTCGAATGTCGAATCTAGTTTCAAACTTTACTCTAAAATATGCAGACGTTGATGATACTTAGTTTTATTACTTTAATAAAAACATTTCATAGGAATCAATTTAACAAGTAAATTACATACAAGTTAACGAAAATTTATCTTTACTTTAATAAAAGATAAATGATGGTTTATCATATTTCGATGTCATTCTAAAAAATGTAAACCAAGTGAAAACTGTTTTAGAAATAAGCTTAACTTCCAACGGAAAGTAAATCCTAAAGTTTTTCGAGAAAATAAATTGGATTCTGAAAGAATAAGTTTGTTTCGCGTCATTAGAGACATTGTTAGCACGTTTTTTTCTATTTTTATATTGACAATAAGGTTTATTGGACTATTTATCTTTACTCTTATCGTATCCGTATGTCACATTAATTACACATATTTGAAATGAAAGTTACTCATCTATAAGCCGATGAGTTTGATCCAGGAAAATCTGCTTTTCGCCGAACATGAATTATTAATTTTGCAGTTTCATTTACACTTTGAACTCTGTTTTGTACTAAGGACGTCAATGAATTAATAGAACTGGTGAAATAAATTACACTGAACTTCAAATGAAAATTTATTTAATTAAAGTTTATTATTATTATTTTTTTTATTAAATTTATGGGACATATGACGTCATTAGATATCAGTGCCGTTTTTAAGAATTTAAAATAAAAGATATATTATGCGTTCTATAGAAGCATTCTAAATAATTAAATTATTATAACTTTATCTTGAAAGACAAGGCGTATAACGTTCGTGAATTAATATTCTGGGTTCGTTGTAATTTATTTAAAATGAATTTGCTTACATAATCTCGCCGATCCATCACAAAGTCTGTCATTTAAATTAACTTTATACAAAGCTTGTCAAAGTGCGATTTATTATCGGTTCAATGTAAACCCATACAAAGTTGTCAAAAACCCTTTTGATAACCCAATTTTAGTTTAAATGTAAATTTAATTAAATATGATTGCATCTAAATGAAGAAAGGATAGTGTGATAGGTTTTAATAATATTTTTAAAAACAATTTTTTATAATTTTAAATTCAAGTAATAAATAAAAAAAATTCGTTTCCGTTGGAACACTAGAGCCGGAGATAAAAATAATTGACCCGCTGTTGACACGTTTCTGGCACATCTCTTTCGCATCATCGATTAACTGATTCTCGTAACGATATACAGAGTTTTTCCATGTTAAAAGTCAAATATTTTATGCCTATAAGAGTGAGTTCATAAGAAATAAATTAATATTGCCAATTACTTAGCTTAGTGTTCAGTAATATTTAAGACTGAAGTTGTCTTTAACTTCATTATTTACTACACTTTTCTAAAATAAAATAAAAAAGTGTACTGAAAAAAAAGTCATATAAATCAGATCAGAATACAAAATACTTTTACCAAGTTTAGTATTACATTTGATAATGTAAACAGCTTTTTATTAGCTAAAGGCTGAAAGTGCTATTGATATAAAACTTGCTTGATTAATTAATTACAAATGTCCTGTGATGTGAAGTTAATTCATCTACTGCTAACATAATGTGTGTACTATTCATACAAGGGCGGGATTTGAGCGCCTCAGTCAACAAAGGGTATTCTAATTGGGCCTCTGTACCTAACTAAATTGTATGAGATTACGGACTGTGGCTTTTGTGATGCCCAAATTCAAGTTACGATAATGGAACAATAGACTTTGGCAAATTCATTTAGCATTGTTGTTAAATTACTAAAACTTACATGAAGCTGTATTTTAAACTAACGCATGGTTAAAATAACTAAAGAAATCTTTATTTATGTTGTTTAATGCAAGTATTGTGTAATGCAGCTTGCATGCAAGTGTAATTTCGCCTAAAATGTAGCTAAACAATACAAATTAGAATTTGTATAGAAATATTTTGGTTAACGCTAACTGGATTTATAATGAATGTGAAAATATTTTTTAAGAATCAATAAGTCCTCCTTTGCTCTGTTCTGTGATTGAAACAATGAATTGTACCTTCTGTAACTACGAGTAAGTGATTTAAAATGTAAAATGTGTTTCAGAAAATTTATGCAAATTGTCAAATCGATACAAGTGCATTACGTGACAGCATACTAGTTTCCACTGGCGAAACAAATGAAAACAATATTGATATCTCTGTTTATTCTAAGAAAATGTAAGAGACGTCAATATGTTTGTTGAGAAGTATATTAACAGTGGAAACTCAAGGAGAAAATTACAAACTACAAAGTCCCGCCCCAATGTTTACCGACAATCGTTGTGCCATTATGTCGTTTAGGCTTTATAAATTAATAAGCTTTGATTATAGTGCCTAACCACTTCTGTAACGTTTGCGTGCTGAAAATGTCCCCTAGTAGTTAATGTCAAGTACAAAGGTATATAAATAAACAATATTTCTGATAACATTAAAAAATTTAATTTCAAAAAGATCATGTCATATATGCAATGTATAAAAAATCATTCTAATCATAAAAAAATCTATTACATATTTGTACCATCACGTCATATTATAAAATTTCCATTAAATTTTACCGAATAATATTGAATAGATAATTACTTGTTAGTGTACTTAATAAATTGGAATAACAAAGCCTAATACTGAAAGAAGAAATAAGCGTTGAAATTTTAATTAACTAATCAAACATTCGTTTGAACGAAATGTATATTTAAACAACTGTATCGATGTAGACATACATGGAAAATAATTCAGAAGATACCTGTTCAGTTCAAGTTGTGGCGGAGACAGAACTTGCTTTAAGATGAGAATTTTTTTAGCTCTGCTTTTTGTTCTTTGCATCGCATATTGCGAACGTACGGGAATCATTTTCTTTGGAATATATTCGTTAATTACCTTGTGAATTTGATATTTAAATGTTATCAAAAACTTATTAATTACGTTTAAACCCTTTTTATAGGTGTTGAATTGACATGTGAACAAATTCGAGCTTTCGTCGACGGACACAATAATCGTCGGCTTAAAGTTGCCAAAGGTTTAGTTCCTGGTCAACCAGGAGCATCCAATATGGAATTTATGGTTTGTCAAAATAAAGTATTTTAGTTTATTAGAATAAATTCAATAATATATGCTAAGATGTATTTAAATTTTCAAGAAAAAAACATGTTATGGTACAGGTATGGGACGAAGAACTTGCAGAAAAAGCCTCTAAATGGGCCGAAAAGGAAGAGTTTAAACACAACCCTGATAGAACTATAGGTACGCAAATATCGCATTAGAAAAAAAAGAAAAATCTTGATTAGGATAAAACAATAACGATTTTCTGTTCCAGATTCAAACAGGTGGAGTTTAGTTGGTGAAAACATTTATGAATACAATTATTATTCGAATATGGGAGATGAACCAAAGATTGACATTGAGAATACTTTGGACAACTGGTTTCAAGAACATAAATTCTATAATTTCGTGCCTTTCTTTTTGACTTCAATCAACCCATTCGGTCATTATACACAGGTAAAATATATACCTATAGCAATTTATTAGATTTACTTAACTACATTTGTTTTTTTTTAAATTATCCTTATTAAATCATTCGTGCATTATAATTTATTTGTTAATTTTAGATGGTTTGGTCGAATACTAATCGTTTAGGATGCGGTATTTCACAAACTAAGACGCACAACCACATTAAAACGTTATTTGTATGTGATTATGGCCCGACGTAAGTGTATGGATGTTTTTTTTTTATTATTTAGTTACTTGTGTTAAATATCTCCAAGGATTATTTAAAATACTCATGACAAAAGCATCAATTATGAATATAATAAAAATGTGTTTCAGAGGTAATTACTTCGAACAAAAACCTTATAAAACCACCGGTGCTATAGGACAACTTCTATGCAGAGATGGCAAATGCGACAAGCCGTATGGTCCGAATTGCTAAGAAATTAAATAATGTTTATTTCTGAATGATACAAGAAAAAGAAAAAATCTTTTCTTTGTAATTACAAGTGTGTTTATTTGAAAATTGTAATATGTATAATATATTTTTATTGCAATGGATGTAGTTATGTGTTTATTTAGCTTGTTATTTCTTAAGTTACGTTATATAATCATATTTATATGCGAATGAATAGTCTGGAATTTAATTGATCTTATTGCTATCCAAAAAGAAAACAAGGAGATAAAGTACAAGGAGTACAAAAATCCTTTTTACGTGACTTAACATCGTAGAAGTAATTTAATAAAAAAATTAATGAGTGCAGCCAACTCCCGAGCCGTAGTTTCGCAAAGCTAAATGAATTACTTAAAGCGATACCGGCAAGTGCTAGGAGAGGGAATAAAAATTCTTTACAAACTAAAAGTGCAAGGTGAATGTTTTACTTGAACAACACGGAGAAAATCTGATAATAGTTATTATACAATTTTAAAATGTTACTTTTAACCAAATTATAAATGCGGATGTTTAGATCTATACTAACATTATAAAGAGGAACACTTTGTTTGTTCGATTGTAATCAGCTCAAAAACTACTGGAACGATTTTAAAAACTTTCACCGTTAGAAAGGTAATTTATATATGAGTAACATAGGCTACATTTTTTTTATTTCTTTATTATTATATTTAAATTTCACGTAGACGGAGTCGCGGGCAGAAACTAGTATAGTATAAAGACAAAGAAATCTGATTTGCAAAATAGACAAATCGTTATGTTAGCAGATTGATGACACAATGGCGTGCAATGTGCCGTCTATAGGACCGTACTCAGATGTCCTACGTGACAATATCAAGGAATCGTCCGGAATCACACCGGCAGAATACCAATGTTCCAATTTATAAGCTAGGAACAGATTTCCTTCATAATGCACAAGTACAATGTGACAGTTCAGGTGCATTTATAAACAAACCATAATGTTCGGTACAGATCGTACAAGTTCGTTTATATTCGGTGGCAAACATATAATTTAAATTTCACGGCTCGGGTTATTGCGGGTAACCGGGTGATTTTTTATTCGCTACTTACGGAGGGTAGATTCAAATAACATCGGTGCGGTCGGACGCGGGTCTGAGGAGAAGGGTGCGGTAAAAGAGTCGTGTACAGTCCTACGAGTTAGTCATTTTTGTTAGAGAACGGATTTGCTTTAAATTTCGGTTTCGCGTTTAGAACAATATCGGTGCATACGGGTGCATTTGCAGTCAGCATCGCTGGCGCCTCTAGACTTGATAAAACGAAACTTGACTCGACTGACGTCGGTACATAGGCCAGGTGTCTGCAGGCGGTGAGGCGAGCATTGAGCAGGTAAGTGCCACTTCATCCCCCGTCATCCCCTTGTTTACAATACTATGCTCTCCGGTGCATGCATAGTCTAGGTGTAGGTTGTGCCGCGGGTCCCCAAGCTGTCGTGTTCGTTACACGTCATTTTAGAACATATAAGAATTAACGCAATTAGTCCAGAAGTACAATATATTTGAATTCAGTGATTTCAAATAGAATATACCTATAATTATTCATTTGTAATGCAATTTTAAGGTAATTCAAAAAATAATAATGCTGATTCCATGCAAAAGGTTTTGTTCTCATCTAACTCGTATTTCAATTTCAAAGACAAATCCAAATTGATGGATCGTCTAATACTGTTGTTGGATATATCAGTCTTCCGGAGCTTACAATCTGATTGGATATCTAGACATAGAATCGTAGCTTCTTGTTAATACACCTCACTGAATATAAGCTATGAACTAACCAAGAATATAAAAATCCTGATTCGGGACTGCTTCAATTGCTTTATTACATCACTTTTTAATGTGTGCAATTTGTTCCATATTTTACCGTAATACAGCGAGAGTTTTTCACTCACACTATTCACTGTCATACTTACAGTCGTCACTAAGAAACTCTTGTGTAGACTTTGCGATTATCGGACGTATGGTCTAAAAAGGAAAGTGTAAATGTTAAATCTTTTCCGTTGTACAACAATGTATCAGAAGTTAGATAAAACTTTACACGAAGTAAAAGTTTACTTCAAATAAGGAAAAGTTAGAAGAAATCCGCTCGACTTAGCTTTGACGTGCAGGTATCTAGAAATAAGCTGGATTTGAGAGCAATTAGTGCTCAGACTGGTTGTACGTTGTTTCAAATTTGTTTTTTTTTTTTTATTTTTAATGATGTTTATGCCAGATTAAATTTACCGCTAACGCGATTAATTCGTAATGTTTTTTATTTAATTATTACTTCTAAAATTAATTTAAAGGTTTAAATTTAATTGCAGTGTAGACATGTGTTGAAACTGTCGTTAAAATGTTGTTTTTTTTTTTAAATTTTGTATTAACAAAGTAGTGTTAAATATACGACGCTGAATTTCCAAATGTAAACTTATTTGTTCTGTAACTCGTACGCGCTATGTCCTTTGTCGCAAAACTTTACGGGTCATGGCTTTATTTATTTTTGAACCTTTGTACCCTTTTCTATTTAGAATTGTAAACGTCCTTTTTGTGCATCAGCTAGTAATAGTAGTCGGTAATAGTAAACTTTTTATGAATGAAAAATACTATCTTTAAGCTATCTCAGAGCACTTTCAAGAAACAATTTATTGCTTATATAATTCGTATGTATTTATTTAAGTCACGTGATAAGTTATATTTCTTTTTCATTTCGTTACGATTCGTTTTTTTATGTTTGATTCGACAAGAATCTTTTGTATTCGAGAATATTTTTACATATATTTTTTACAGTTTAAATTCAAGTTTAAAACACGGGCATTTGAATCCCGAGCAAATGCAGAAACATTCTTGTGCAAACTTCACCCGCCTCCAAGCCCGCTGTTTGAATGTGGCTGCACACCCTATGTAAAGTTTGCAAATCGTTTTCAAAGCTTACAATTTTTTTACGATCAAAATGTATGAATTGGACTCATTGTTCCCAAGTTAAAAGGTAAACTTTTTGTAAATCGAAATCGAAAAAAAACTTTATTATATGCAAATGTAAAAAATACAAGAATTCTTAGTCTATTCAAAATAAGACATTATTATTATTTATCTACATGCTTCTAAATTTAAAGACTATGAATACAGGGTGTACACATATCGTTACTCAGAAAACCTACGTAACTTGAATCAAGTTATTTGTTAAGTTATACGTTATAGATTGTAAAAATCGTCACTCTATTAGCGAACAATTACTAAAAGAGCGTTCATTGTTTAGTTTATAATCGGATCAGTTTGAGAATCCCGCTAGGAAATTGGTTCAGTCGACGGAAACTAAGCCCGATGCACTCCACGTAACAGGGCGCAATGCAGTGCAACTACAAACGTTTACTTTTCAACTGAGATAAAACTAAATTTGAAACAATTGTAAAGTAACTAAGTACATAGGTAAAATTTTTAGAATGTAGGAGAATACACATAAACAAAAGCATCATTCAACGATCAATTGCCTTTAGTAACCTATCTATGATAACTACTTGAGTTTCGAATGCTTAAAAAAACAGACGGCAGTTCGTAAAGTTTTGGAAATGTGGTTGTCTTCAGATCCACGCAGTGTAGGAAAGACTTAATGTGGATTTATGTTCTTATCAGGAAAAAGAGAGCGTTGGAGCTATCTTTAGGATCTACAAAATCCTTCTCACATTCAGCAATTCCTTTTTTAAATACAAGCTTAATAACAAGTAAGAGTTAAAATTAAAGTAACATATTTCCCATTCATTTACAGATCAATAGAACTTAGGATTTGAGCGCTGTTTTAAAAACTATTTTTCTTTACAACTCTATTTTGCGTCGCCACATTCTTTTTCAAGCGGACCTTTTGAATTTTGTTTAAAAATGTTTCCTTAATCTTTTACATTCACGGAAAAATATAAGGAAGCATGTTGCTTATCTTTTTTCATTCATTCTTTTGAAATTATTTAACACTCTTATACATACTTCTTTATATTTTTATTTACTAATTTCTCCAGTGTAAAACCAAAAGATTAAAAAAAATGTACTCTTTTCGCTTATTGAGAAATATATAAGACCAATATTCGTACGAAAATGTCATATAACGATCTAAAGTCAAATTTTAAAATTCTTATTAAATTTAAAGCTTTTGGCGGCACTCTCGCTGCATAGCGTGGGCGATTTTTTGAATTATTCATGCAAAAACCTTTTAGTAAAGAAAGTTAAAAATTATACTAGATCGAAGGTAATAGAAATCGGTGAATTTTCCGTTGAACAACTTAAACTAGTTTTTATTTTTGTTAACAATTAAATTTTGTTACTAATTATGCTCATGTTTCATACACATGACTATAAAATTAACATGAACACTAATTAAATTACCATTAGCGACCAAAATATTACAAATGTTTGCTTTAAAAGCGGATTAATTTACGGTCTGGTAATTATTACTGAAATCGGGCGACTCCATATTATTCATGCATTTATCTGTTATTTAATTTGGAATCGCTCGACCTTTAATATATTGATCCGTAAAATATAGTTGCGATAATAACTTCGGTACTGGTCATGCGTTTACCAATGGAATATTTACTGCGTAAAAATTTGTTCTTAACGAGGCGGGCGGTCTAGCGCAAGGTATATGGTTAGTAATAGTTTTTTTTCAAATAAGAGAAATTGCCTTAACATTTTTTCAGGCGCGATTGCAAATTATGTTCAAAGTTGAATAATTTGAATGCCGGGAATGTCGGTGAGTTATGGAATTTAAGATTTTTCTAAAGTTTAGCCTTTGATTTGCTATCTCTTCGATCACCTAAATTTCGACATAATCATGTAATAAAATAGTGCGTGTTTCCAATTAACTCAACAACTTGTTGTAAGTTGTAATTAAAACTGAATGCGTAAAGTGGTAAACGTTTTAATAAGTTTAAGTGCAGTTTATTAAATTGAATTACGAATCGGTTGAAATGGAGGCCGTTGAGGATATATTATGACCGCTAGAAATCACTCTTAATGTCCACTCATTACTAACGAGCTCTGTTATTAATCGAGCAGTCCAACTGAATAATGGTACTCGAGTAAATCCTATGAAATGCTCTATAAATGGTAATGGCCAGTATTATGCTATCTATCCTTAAACGTTCTCTAAAACACTCATAAATTTATTTATAATTCAAATTTGTCAAATGAAAATACGATGCGATATTTTTAATGCAACATATAAAAATATCCAACAAGCTAAAATATTCTTTATTTGGCAATTATGATTGGTCTTGTATTATATCCTTGATCAAATTAAAACATATTAACATTATAAATGTGAAACTTTAGATCGATGTTTGTTAAGAGTTTGTAGCCTAAAGTGCTGAATGGATCTCAATGAAATTTGGCATTGGTTGGTTTCGTTTTTTTTAACACCACGCGGACAGAGTCGCGGGCGAAAGCTAGTTTTTAAAATGAAATAGACATTAGTATATGTATGGTTAAAAGTAATGAAAACAATACCGCGTAATTATGAAATAATGGTTAAACAATTGAGTTTGATATCAAAAATAATTTTCAGTTTAATAATTAGGACATTTTAAAGGCAAACAATAATTAATTTATCCACGTTTAAATACAAATGTAATTAATGTTCATGTTTAATTTAAAATTTGTGTATGGGAAATATTGTTGCAATTAGAATAATTTATTTGAACTGCAAACATTTGATCGGTAGAGTGAATCATTTGATTTAATATAAATTCATTTTCGTGTATTAAAATATTAAAAAGATATTGTAAAAATGTTCTAACCAGTACGAAACAACAGACAAAAGAGTTGAGTAATGTATATTGAATTAAGTATGACGAACAGGCTTTTGTAGTTTTAAAAAATACGTGAATACTCTATTTGGAATGACAACGTATCGGCCTCGCTGTCGAATAAAATAATAGTAACACGAATTTTACAGAGAATAGGTTACTGAATAATTTATGATTGACGATATTTCTCATATTATTTATAAAATAGTTAAAAAGTTAAAAACACAGTATGTAATAAACCTTGTCGATTTAATTAACGGATACGTTTAGATCGTAAATATTAACGAAATGTTACGTCCACTTTATTAAGATCAGTCGCCATTAAAGTTGTAATGTGTCTGTCAAAAGATTAAAAAAGAAAAACGTCATCTGTCAGTTTTGACAGCCGGACATACACGTGTTATAAAAAAGAACGTTAATTATTGATCATTATTATTCGCTGAGGCTTGAGTTTTCCTCCTTTTGGATGTGGAAGTGTTGCTCCTACATGAGGCAGCGTAGTCGAAGGAGGAGTGTGCCGCCTAGGATCGGAGTATCTGCTGCCCAGAAGTTTAGGAAGCAGTCCAGAAGCCGAAGGCAGCCAATAAACTGAACCCAGCTGATGTGCTTGTCGCTTCCTTGTAAGCGAGGTTGATCGCTGTATAAGTTTTTTTTTAATGTATAGCTTAATAAAAGTTAAAATGTTATAACAAAAACTATTTTTTTTATATATATATAACAGAGCAACGCGACAAAGTTTTCAATTGAACATACTTCTATTATAGCTTAAAATTATTAAGAATAAAAAAAATATTAAAACGCTAATTTTTTGGAATGAAATCACCAGCAATTTTTATTAAATTCCTTTTAAAGAACCGTTGCTATATGTGTCAAAGGACTTAAAGAAATAAATTACGAGATATAGTGAGGATTCACTTTGAACGAAACTTATGTCGCGTAGTTTGTGCAGTATTCGATGAAATAACAACTCTTGTAAATAAACTTCAAAGAAAAATTTATTTCACTAACCGCAAATATATTTTTATGTGCAATTTATTTAACACTTGCTTTGTAAAATTTGTTATAACATAGTAATCTATTTATTTATTGAAAACCTGCTTTATTTTCGTTTACAACGTCTATTTTTTTTTTATAATATAAGGTGGCAAACGAACAAGCGGCCACCTAAATCCACCGAAATGGAAAGCGACCGCTGCCCATAGACATCCGCAATTGCAGATGCGTTGCCTACCCTTCATTGACGGAAGAGGAGAGGCACATAAAGCGGAAATTTTCCCTTTCTATACGTCTCCTCCACCGTCAAATAGACTTTTCCTTCCCATCCTTTCCTCTCAAGAAAAGGGTGGAAAGGGAAAGGGATTAAATTAGGCCTCCGGCACCACACTCATCAGACGAAACGCGGAATTGCTTCCACTTCACGCCTGTTTTCTGTGTGGTCATGGTATTCCACCGGGCGAGCCGGCCCATTCGTGCGAAGATGTTAAAGCGGGCTCTACCACTGTTAACTATTTAGTTTATTCAATGTATTATTTTATCTTTCATTTATTCAATTCAAGGAGCTCAGATATATCATTTTTTTAAAACTTTCTTTTACTATTAATAAAACAAATGCACGCTAATGTATAGTAATAAAGGCGTATAATAAAACAATTGAGAGTATAATGAATACGGAGAAATGAGCTTTCATTATTCTTCAGAATGGGAGTTTGTCACTAAGGTAAAAATATTTCTAAGAAAATATGTTCGAAGATGGCAGAAAGGTTCAATTGCCCTCGACAGACAGCTATACTCTGCCCCTTTTAGAGAATCGAAAGATGTTAAATAGATTCAAAAATAGTACGAACAGGACTATAATATTAGTCCTAGATCACCGGTTGGTGAACGCACATGAATGGTTTATGAATCGTCTTATTAATATTATATATTCGAAAGTTTAGATGGATGGATGTATGTTAGAGTTTGTAGCTTAAACAGCTGAACGGAAGAACACATTGGCTATTTACTTTTGCTTTTTTTAATTTCACGTGGACGGAGTCGCGGGTGAAAGATAGTTAATAATATATTTAAATGTAAAAAATAATAGAAAAAATTACCTATGATATAATTTAATAATCATCACGAATCTGACTTTTTATAACATGTTGCAAAATGTAATAGAAAAGTAAAATGTAAACGAGTTACAACTCTCGCCACTTCACTTTGCAACTAGTAGAGAACTAATTCAACTTTGGTCCATACTATCCGTGTCGATTTAATGGCAAAAGTTACATATTTTAACTATGAATTTAGTTTATTGTGACAAAATAAAATTTAATATTCTTGCTACGTTTATAAGACAATCAAATTTAGGATTCTTAGTATATGACTTGTATACATATGGAGTAATTATTGTAAAGTATTGGAATCACGAAATTCTTTTGTTTTATGCATAGTCCTGTTCCTAATTCAATCTCTAAATATGTATTCGATTGTAACTTTTTAATTACGTAGACAACTATTGAAGAAAATATTTTCATTGCATTAGAATATAGAAATTAATTTAGGTACATTACCGTTAAAGTCTATTTCTAAAACAGTTGGTGTTTCCCGGTATAAATTGCCAACTTCCATCGAGGCACGGTGTGTAGGTGCACTTTGAAATTAGATTTTTCGCTTTACTTGGCCTGCGTCTCCTAGAAAATCAAGTTCCTCGGAACGTATTTTGAATCTTGTGTTACCATTTTAGTATCTATTTACTTAAAGCATGTTTATAAAAATAGTATAATAGAATGTGACGAGATATTTACATTAAGAGAAATATTGGCCTAAATTTAATTACAATTATAATTATAATGGAAAATGTTGCTTACATTATTGTGGCATAAAATATCATACACATTATGCTGAAACTTAAAATTACATGATTTAATTTTACGAATATATTTTATGTTATATTGAAAGTATTAATTAGGAAGTAAATTTGGCTCTTTTTTCAATGTAGTTAATAATCAAAGTCTAACATTCTTCACAAGGGTGTGAAGAATATAAGACAATAGAGACAATTTGGCAGTATTTATATAAGTAAATATTGCTTACGAACATTTTCCCCAAAATGACAATATAAAACAATGTATTTACGAAAAGAAAGGACAATCAGGAAAAACGCGTAGTCGTTAGGTACAGGTGCCACAGGAAACGTGACTTTTTTAATTTTTCCTCTGTATACACTTTGTTTCTATACATTGCAAAAGAAACAAATTTAATTATTTTTGATTTGTTGTTATTTTTTTACATATACATGGGTATATTAATCGAATAACGATTTTAAACAGGTCTGTTTCTGCGGGTTTCCTCAATTAAATCATTAACAAAGAATGAAAATAAATGATAAAGAGTGTTATTTTACGTTTATTTTATTTCATATAGAAAGTATCAAATAGAAAAAGAAATATTTAATTTTAATGCATTTTCGCATGTGACATAAATATTTAACGATATAAAGTAATATGGAATAAAGGAATATTTGCTAACAGGATCATAACAACACGGCGTATTTCACTTAATTAGCAGTGTCAATGTTATGTGTATTCATAATCCAATCAGTTAGGCGGATAGCGTGCGCTTGTACTGCGATAACGAACCCTCGATGAACAATGGATTGAATTTAGTATTAAGTTTATACGCATATCTCATCATTCAGAAATAACAGTACTTTGAGAGTTACTATGAAATAAATCTATCTTTCTATGCATATAACATGGAATGTCTGCTTGTAATATCAAAAGAAAAAATCCAGATTTCGAGAAGGTATTTGCTTTGCTGATAATGAAAATCGCATTTTTTTATCTGTCTGTCCGCAATCCGCGTTTGTTTCGGGTATCTCCGAAACGGTAGGGCATGTTATAGGCTTCTTTTTTATCTTTATACTGCGTGGACGAAGTCGCGGGCAACAGCTAGTATAACAATAAAACTGATTAGTAATCAATTTTTAATCGTTTTTCTTTCTTTAACAACAATCTTTTGCATTTCATGCTTTAGATAAACGTAAGTAAAAATGTTACTGAGTAAAAGTTTTCAATAAAATGCACACCGCTACGCGAACTGAAACATGATTTCGGTGTGGCGAGATTCGCAAATACAGCATGCACTTTGACTTACGTAGCTTGTTAGACGGTACTCGATTGTTGAAATTACAGTTCCCAGAGCAAATACACTCCTAACGTTTGCTTAGGGAATAGATTCTGTATTCGTATAATTTTGAATCGAAGTGCATTGTTTCATTGTTTCAAATTTGGTATTTTTTTTTTACATTTTTTACCTAATATTTGTGCAGCAATATTAACACAACAAAGGCATTTTTAATTCCCAATTTAATATCACAATCTCAAAACGTATATTTTAATATTAACGCTAAGTAGAGTGTCGTGTTATATGCATATTCATCTTGAACGCATAAGTAAGGTGCACGTGCTGGCCGAAAACATAGCCCAAATTAGCGAAGTTATAACTCGGACGCCATACTGTACTACAAACTACAAGCTGCGTCGAAGCCGTAATAAAAAAAATGTGATAATTTTTATTTATGTGTACATTTTACTGCAGACTTTCGGTATATGCAATATTGTTTAATTTGTGAAGCAGTTTTATAAATATTTTATACAGATACTCGATTAACAAAAGTGTTGCCAGTTGCATAATAATACGTTATGGAGTACGGGGATTATCAGATTAAGGTTGGTTTATCATAAAAATATTTTATATTACAATGTGTAAAATTGAACGGATTATTAATTTAATTAATTGTATTTTAATATTAACACATACCAAAATACTTCTTGACAACGAGAAAGAAATTTCAATAAATATAATATAAATTTCGTGTACTTGAATTAAAAGTTACAAAATGCAAAATTGAATATAGCACTTGAACGCAAGTTCACGTTGGAAGCAAGGGCTGTGAAATTACCGGATGTGTAGAGGATCCGCTCTCTCTACGTACTTCCGGTGTCGCGCGCCAAACTTTGCGGTTAAAATGGATTGTATCCAACTAATGTAGGTTGCGTTACATGTTCTCGTTTTAATTGATTCTCTTTATATTTTTCTAAGATATAAACTTATATCCGCTCAATAGCTACTGCAATCCTTTTTAATGTTTATAAACCAATTTCAACATTATTTAAAACAAAATTTGGAACGACGGAACTTGTTACAATCTCATACCTACTAGGTATATTGTGTACGAATTGAAAGCTCAATGACTCTCAATCCCTCTAATTGGATTGGATGGAACAGTACCACTTGCTGTATCCTAGTACTAAATTTATATCATTCTTTTGTCAAGTACTTTTGTTTTGTGCGTCAGCGTAACAAATTGATGCTACAAAAAGGCTTATTGTAAGTTAATTTTGATGGAAACACAATAAAAAATATCAATATTTAGTGATGTAATGCAGTGAATGATCATGAGACAAACTGTGCAAAACCTAGGTCTAGACTGTCGTTAGTAAAGGTTGCGGATCCTTTGGAAAATAACCATTAGTCTAGAGTTTGATAATTATCGTGAAATGATGTTACTTATTTCTATTTGATTTATCAAATTTATTATGAAATGTGTAAAAAATTTCCAACAGTAATTACAGTTGCCATAAAATACCAGTTATTAATGTAACTCTTGAAAGCGTTGCTGTGTCGTAATTAATTTGTATTTTGAATGTTGGTAAGAGTAATTTACCGACCTTCTGTTGCTATGAAGTGCGGGTAATATAACAACATTGTTATGTATTGTATTCATAGGTAAATATTTAAACCACAAAACCTCGAAATATGCTTTGTTTGATTATAGTCGACGGATTTGATAACTTTTTATTAGCATTTGAAATATAAACTATACATAGAATTCAAACATCATAACATGTCCTTTTTCCTATGACGGTTTAGCTTGAATTACTCTTCTATAATACTAACTTTAACATCCGTCATATCTTAATTATCTCTCTTCTTATGGATAGGAGAAAGAGTGTTCTCTTTTTCGACTTATTACTGTTCCATTATGAATTTCTTAACAATTTTATTGGTTATTTTTTAATGTAAGAACAGATCTTGCTAAAGCAAGATTGAATTTGTTCCATATCCACGTAATGCATTACATCTCTCCTATGAGATAAGATTGCATCAAAAATACTTGATGCTAAAAGCAACGCTTTCTGTTGAAAATTTAATTTCGAGCAGTTACCTCGGCAAGTTTGCGGTCTCGATCTTTTTGTGTGAATCCTTTACCACGTTCATTATTTTCTATTTGTAATGTATGTGTGTACGTTATATACCTTATTTAGGTATTCCAATATTATTACGAAATATGTTGGTGACGTAATAAATAATTGACATCAACAGGAAAGTAGCAGGGACTTTACATTTTTGTATAACATTTCACAGTGAAGTAAAAATTAAATCTCTACTTTAATGTTTCATTCGCGTGAAAAGATACGTTTTGTTGAATAGAGTTCTTTCAAAAGAACCATAAATTTAATTTACTAATCAAAGCACTAGAGTATGCATTGAACATGAAAGACTAGACAGTGTTTAAAAAATGGGGGTGTGTTAGAGAAATAGTTCATTTAAGCGTTTATAAATGAATTCATTATCTTATACTAATATTATAAATGTGAAAGTTTAGATGGATGAATGTATGGATGTTTATTAGAGTTTGTCCTAAACGGCTGAACGGATTTCGATTTTCGATTAAATTTGGCATAGATGTGGGAGATAGTCTGTAAGAACACATAGACTATTCATTTTTCTTTTTTTCAATTCTACGCGGATGGAGTCGCAGGCGAAAGCTAGCGATGAAATAAATTTGAGTGAGTGTTATGCGTTTAATTTTATCTAATCTTATTATAATTAATATAACTTTTAAAAACATCGTATAAAGCTTATTATAAATCTAAGGAATTTTAGTAAAAGTATATAGAAATGTTGCTTTATTAATATTAAGTCCGTTGATTGTAACACGGTTCCTCATTGAAAGGCTTTCGAACGTTATCATGAATAATTAAAAGAGAAATATTCTTGAGTCCATTTTAAGTGCTTCTCAAAGCTTTAAAGTCAGCATCGGATCAAAGTTACTTTAAGGAAATTTACCATCATGCTTGTTTTATATTTACATTCGTTAAAAGATTACTATTGCGCGTTTAATTGGAATGTCATTTCAAAAGAATACTGAATTAGTTATAGATTATAGGCATAGTTACTTCCATCATTATTTATTGCCTATTTCCCTATCTACAGATGGCCGGAAAATGTATACATTTATTTTTATACGTATATGACAGTTTATAATTTACTTTCTAACAAATATCCCCTTACATCTAATCTACCTATACTATTTAAAACAAAGGAATTGAATTTCCAAATTATTAAGCAATTTTCAGAAATCCTAACCATCAACGAATTACTTAAATTATCTGAAAATATGATCCGTTCAATAATAAACAAAGTTAAATAATTTCAGATTCTTTCACTGTTGAATGGCTGCGTTGTTTGTGAGTAAAATAGTCTAAGCTTCTTTATTATTTTTTATAAGTTATAAACTAAGCGATCAGTGGTTACACATATGGGTTTTTGTACCGCCTATAACATCTGTTTATTGTATTTTTTAAATTTATGTTTTTGTCCATAAAATAAAAAGAAAATAAACAATATGAGGAAAATGGTGGGCTTATTCCGTATTTATCTCATTGCCGGACTTGCCTAGAGCTACCTTTTCCCTAATAGCAGGGTTGATTAGACTATAAAAATAGGGCTTTAATTTAATGCTCTGGTATTTCTAATTATTACACATGACTTGATAACTCGGGTTCTGGAAAATGAATGAACTTTAATATCGTTTGAAAATGATTATGCGTTGAAATGTTGGACTATTGTTGCGGCTAACTTTCAGTGCTTGAATGTGTATCATTTTATTTTATGTTCAGCGTATTTAGTACGGTACTGATACAATTTGTTTCCGCCCCTGGCTATGTTACCGTATATCGTGTCCATGTATCATTGTTTATGGAAAACGATTTAATTAAAATTATCTCTTTATATATGTGGAAAATCGGTTTTATTATGTTGCATTTGGTCAAAACATAGTCTCTTCAACCATTTTTATTGACTATATAGACAGAAGAAATCAAGAGGAGTATGCATAGTGTTTAATTTATTGTTTTAATATTAAAGGAAGAAGAAAGCAATATTATTTATTTTCACTTTGAGATGAAATTGCCATATGCAAACAGCAGCTCCACACATTTTTCTCCTTCCCGACTTTATTCTTTTTTCAAAACATTATAAAAGGAGATAAAAGTCGACTTCACTTTTCCCATTCTCCAGCCTCGCCCGGCGGAAGATTTTTATTGCAAAATGAAACTGGCAGCTTTTCTTTCTTTACATGTTACACTACTGTCTGTCTGTGTCCAACATTTTAAGGACCTAGACATGTTTTGGAGTTTATTTTGATAATTTTCCACCATTTTTTATTTCATTTATGTCTCGTTATTTACATAAACAACCTTAAACGCCCCTAAGAGTCTTTATGTAGAGATTTTTAACGCACAACTGTAACAAATGATAGTGTACAATGCGTTTAAATAAAATAAATATGCTAAATAAATAAGTCTTACGTAACATGACGAAACCTTATATAAATGTAAATAACAATATTAAGGGACGGAGATAAATCAGGATCACTCAAAAAAGATATTCCTAATCCCTCCTCCCTTAAATGATATTCCAAAGTACGTTTGTATAATTTCGATTTCAAATTACGCAACTACATTCAACAGAGTTAAGTAAAGGCAAATATTTTGTCCCAAAACCATTCTGATATCTGAACAAACTACTTTACAATAATATTAGCAGTAAGGGATGATATTGGAATTTGTTGCTATCAATAAGTCGTTCCTTTACGGGCAATTCAATCAAATAGATCGATAGTATATTGTGATAGGACGGAGATTCGTATGATTAAATAACATTCTGCTTGCCTTTATCTAAAATGTACTGGTATTATTTGGAATTGTAAGAAATCATTACTTCTTAATACAATGTCAAAGATGTCTGTTTTCATCAATTTCATTCTAAGAACATATTTACGACTTAGATAAAATAGTCTATTATTCATTTTCAAATAGCGATAAAGAGTAGCGAGGGAGGGTAGTTCGAATTTGTTTAGCAAACAAATGGATTGACAGTTGTTTACTTAAGCAGATTAAAATCACTCAAATAACAGTTTTAATGCCCCATAAAATAAAGTGTTTGTGAGTTGGACAGTTATTTGTTCACCTCTTTATTTAAAGGAATATTTTATGTAACTCACTTTTATTAATATACATAGCTAGGTATGTTAATTCTAAAAATAACCTTAAATTCTTTTAAGATGTTTATTATAAGTTTTTAATTACTCAGAAAGTAAATAAAAAAACAGTGGAACTATAAACGGAACTGAAACATCGTAAGTATTTATATACAATTTAAACTAGTGTAGACTTACATAATTTTTTAAATGTCATTATACACCTGAAGAAATGTTATAGCTATGCGATACGAAGCTGCAAATCAAGATACAAAAAATGTGCCGTACAGGACAACGAATGTACAGAGCGACATGCAGCGTAGTCGATAAATCTACCGGAAAATGTCGAAACGTTCGCTAGCTGTACTATCGTCGCCAATTTGTACACATATTAAATCGTGTTATTAACGTATTTTCGATATGTTTCATGAATTACATCTCTACATTATTAATCTCTAATAATTTATTACTAATCATTATTTGTTAAAACTATATTCAACATTAGAGTCAAAATAAAATTTAAACTCACCTAATCTCGTGTTAAACTGCTTTGTCTGATTAATTAATAATTAACATCACAAGTTATCTTAAATCAAATAAAATGAGATTTTCCTCAATAAAATAGTCTGAAGCACCTTATAGTATTGTTACAATATTAGAATATACCGCATAACCACTCTACAAAGATTAATTAACTGAATCTATTAAATAATATTGAAATACAAATTAAACGTAAGAGCCTGAGAGTTATTTGGGTTTTGTTTTTACTACGATAACCCACGTTTTAAATATTAAAGCAGGATCACTTTCAAGTTAAAAACCCGATTATTTAAAACCGCAAATTCCGATTAACTAAAGTTTTAATTTGCTGGCAAGCACATGGAACTCGGATGAAACTCGGAAATAATCAACTGAAAGCGCCCTACTATTTCAGTATAACAAAAAATCATACTGTATCTTTGGTTATACTGAAAAACAATTTCATTAAATTAATTATATGTGTATTAATTGTTTAGTTTATTTAAATTATACCTTAAACAGCAAGATTGCTAATATATTTGATTTAGCGAATTTATTAAATGAAAACTGTAACTTTAAACCGTATTTTAATCTTTTGTCAGACTTATCACAATTCGTATTCATGAAATCTTTCTCTTTTCATCAAGTTCGCTTCAATATCGTCGCTTTGAGATAATCTGTGGAGTAAAGTTTCGTGGTTGAGAAATTGCTCCTGAATGTTACAAACAAATGATATTAAATACATGTAAAATGCGGATTTCGTTTAATAGATTTGAAAGTGCTCGTCCCTTTTATAGACTCTGTTTTCTGATATTCTGACTGTAGGACTCAAGTGACGTTTCACAAAAAACATTGGATCTAAGTGTTCTTTGTTGTAAAATCTGAAGCACTGTTGAGTGGAAACGCGGCTTAATTCAAGATTATCACAAAGACAATGGCGGTAGAAGTGGTCTACGTTAAATAGGAAACTCATTATGAGCTTTTAGCGAGCGGTGAACTTGTAATGCTGGGATCAGAACTTTCAAGTTCTTTTCATATTATATTTTTTCTTTCATGTTTACAATCACGGTTTAAACTTTACAGTTTTTTTATAACTAAAGCGGGAAAAATGCAAAGCTAGTACGTTTAAATATTTAGGATACGAAGACCATAACTTTAGATATACTTCTAAGAAACATTTAAAACTGGGTTGATGTTACTAACCTACTGATTATATCATGAAACATATTACATTGTAAATTATAGCGGCTTTATAGCAAACAATTAATGATAACATTATGCGAAATTTAACTATAAAAGGATAATTTATGTTCATTGATTACAACAATGATGATTTACGATCAGTTATGAAATCAGTAATAAAATCGTATAATAATTGTCACGGAGGGAATATGAGGTCATTTTGGAGATTTTAATTTCATGTCAGTATTGATGATGTTACCGAATTAATTTGTTTATTACTTTTTAAAATCACCCAAACTATTAAAATACTTTGTCAATCGATTTTTATCTCATTTTTTTTCTTCTTAAGTTTGATAACTAGTAGTTACAGTTACCTAGACATTTAATATTCTATTTCTGTTTACCTAATTACAAACTTAACATATGTACTCTATTTCAACTAAAATTATTATTAAACTTTATAGCTGACAAACTTCTAATTAGATCCATCTAATTTTGTTCCTAACATCACTTTAATTTAGGTTAATGTTTGTGTTTGTGTTTTGCACTGCGATGATGAAAGCCCGCAGCGCCATCTGTTGTTGCAGACACCGCTTGTATTGTAGCTGTACTACCTATGATACATTCTGCATCTTATGAAAGCACTGTGTATATTCATCTTAGAATTTACTATTAATTTAACTAAAATAAGCATTATGTATAGCCAATAATGGTTAATTTATCATACTTCACACAAATCAAACTAATATTATAAATGCGAAAGTTTTGATGGATGTTTGTTAGAGTTTGTAGCCTTAACTGCTGAACGGATCTGGATGAAATTTGGCATAGATGTAGAACATAATCTGGAAGATCACATAGGCTACTTACTTTTGTTTTTTTTTAATTCCACGCGGACGGAGTCGCGGGCGAAAGCTAGTCTATAACAATTAAGTTTTAAATAAACAAGATTATGTCACTAATATTATAAAGAGGAGAGATTTTGATTTTTGTTTGTATTGTAATATATCAAAAACTATTGGACCGATTTCAGAAATTCTTTCGCCATTAAAAAGTTCCGTTATCAGTGAGAAGCATAGTATGTATTTTATATATTTCACGCGGACGAATTCGCGAGCAACAGCTTGTAACGAATTAAATACATTTCAAAAGATTTTTGTACATATGAGTCTTTTTTTTCAGAACGGAAAGGAGAAAGCATTAATTCCTATATTCTCACTAGAATAAGTAAGTAAATGCTTTGTGCTCACTAGAATGTTATTAAATTGTTTTACATTCTTACAAACAATGAGCGTTATTTTATAAAATGTTACAAAGAATATCAACTTACGGCTGAGAAGATTGTTAAAAGAGTTCTCATTAAGCCGAGCGCCAGTTTTTCATAGAGACAGACGGTTCCCGGGTTACAATTGTTTTTTATTTGTTTCCAGGAAAACGGATTCGTATCATATAAACCGGTCTCATTTGCATCATTACTTTGCTACAAGATGCATTTATATTCCATGAAATGTAAACTTTTTTAAGTTTGTATCGAGAAAAATTTAATTATGTTTGATGTTAGGAGGTATAATTACATTTCGAATTTCAATTAATTTTATTAAAACGTAATTACATGTTCATTAAATTAAAATGTTGGTAATAAATTTATCTAATAACGTATGTATAATCCAGCTTGGAATAGATTTAATGCGGCTAATGGCATTTACTATGGAATATTGCATATTAATCATAGCTTATTAAGGATTAGTTGTACTTTACACAATAGCTCACTGTTTACATTAACAATTTCTTTCGGTTTACTCGTATATTTTGAGTAATCTTCAGCGTGAAAACCAAAGGAAACTGACTGGATTCGTAAACCATAAGCTGTGGTAGCATTAACTCATCCAACTTGGTGTACAACGTACTGGAGTATTGGTTACTACAAATATGTCAGAAGTCACGATCTCAAGCCACATTATTACTGGTATCGGCTTACGAATGCATTATTTAGACTAGTACTAGGGATTGAGAGCTTCGCATTTTCGACGCGTATATTCGAAATTGGTTTTGCAACTAGAAGCACTGCTCGTCGTACACAGTGCACTGCGTTTGTCTGAATAATTCATGCAGGCACATGCATACATGATGCACAAAATGCACACTTGTCACAGCATACAGTATCTTCATATACCATGTCACTATGGTGTAACTTTGACAAGAAGTATAGGAAGGGTTATTGATGATATGTTTTTATTATAATGCTTAGGCATTGAAATCCTATTGCTATGGTTATAGTTACAAGTCTATATTTGAGTTGAATTCTGGAAATAATCTTACTAATATTATAAATGCGAAAGTTTAGATGGATGGATGGATGAATGGATGGATGTTTGTTAGAGTCTGTAGCCTAAACCTAAGCCTAGAGGATAGTCTGGAAGAAGACATAGGCTACTAACTTTTGTTTCTTTTAACTCCACGCGGACAATGTCGCGGGCGGAAGCTAGTAATTTATAAAAATATTAGGATTGAACCATGAAAGTTTATCAATTAACTTAAATCAAAATATAAGTAATCAATTAACGTAAATATAACAGAGTTGATACCCTTCTTCAAAATGTTAAATTTAAATTATGAACAAATAGAAAATGTATAAAATTGTGTTAACATTTATCAAAGTTGGACACCGCTAAGCTCACGATTAATTTAAACTTTCGAAGTCGGACAGATTGTATTAAAGTCCGTGAGCTAGTTAGTGTTTAAGATGTTATTAAGTTAATAATTTACCTTTAAAGTAATTCTAATAATAATTTTGATGAAAACATCTTCAGTTTTTGTTATTTAATTTCCAATATGAAATTATTTTAAAACGCGAATTTAAATTACAATTCTTCATTCATGGAATAAATTTAAAAGTTTGTGTGTATGGATGGATGTTTATTATTATGATTTCGATGAAATTCGGTACTTCTGATACCATCGCTAGCCGATAGTGTAAAATATACTTACATATTTACACAAGTTAGAGTAACGTCATTTTAATATATAAATAAAAATGAGTTATTCATTTATTTAGATAACTAGAACAGGTAAGTGAACTTTGAAGTTAAGTAAAGTTAGGAAAGCGTGGGCGGAGCAAACACAACCTGCGCTTGACTGATTTGTTGTCGCAAACTAATTTGTTTGTTGGCACACAACATTGTCTATCGAATACCAAGGAATAAGTCGATCGTACAAGAATGGTCAAATTAATAAGTTCCTATAATTTTAAATTGTCTTAAATTTTTACTAATTTGTATTGTATGAAATGTATCATTTGTCTTATAAATCCAACAACAAACATTGATTAAAACAGTGCTATATTTGTGTACAAACGGATATAAAATGCTCTATGCTGGCAATTAGTTTAATAGTAAATGATATATTCTCTAAAATCGTATTAGTATTTTTAATTTATTGATATATTTTTATACAATTAAATGTACCACAACATCTGCTAAAAGGAAATGACATACCTCCGCGTTAGTTAAACATTAATCACAGCAGTTCCCTCCCCTGTCACCGGATGTATATCGAGGGTAACGGATGCCGACTAGTAATTTAGCCGACATTATTTCCCAGAAAATCGCGCGCTAACAGGGGAAATTATGTGTTTAATCATTAACAAGTTTACAAACAGTTTTGTTTTCATAATTTGCAATGTGTTCAATACAGATCATACGGGTTCGTCACATTCGGTAGCGAACATACAATTTAAATTTGGTGATTATTATAGGTAACCGCATTTTAACTTGCCCACTTGAGGGTAGATTCGAATTCATCTTCGGATCGTTCGGAAACGAGCCTACGGAGAGGAGTGCGGGCGAACGAGTCGTGCGCAAGTAACCTAGCGGGTCAGTTACAAAAGTGGTTGCTTGTCCGACATAGCGAAAGACACAACGGCCGTGTCATTTTTATCGGTTTGGATTTTAATTTCACGTTTGAAAGAAAAACTAGATTTGTCTCAATTGACACCGACAGTGTTTAGGCGCCTACAGGCGGTGAGCCGGGCATCGAGTAGGTAAGTACCACTTTATACTAAATTATCCCCTTGTTTACAAAAGTATGCTCTCTAGTGCATGCTTAGTTTAATGGCAAATATGTCACATTGCTTTCCACGAGCATCAATATAAAAATATTGAAAATCAATAAACAACAACCGTATCCATTGGTGTTTCCGCAATTTAAGGCTATATCATACATTTATTCAAATGATTTCGATGAAGAGTACCGGACTTATTTTTATGAATTTATCAATAAAATATGCCAAACTGTCTTAAGACAATTTTATTTGCTTCGTAGTTATGAATTCATAGTGGACATTTTTATAGGTTACTGGTACAGAAAAACTTTAAATGTTCATTACAGCTTCTTGCCAACTTTACCGTCGATACTTATTTGTGTTGTGAAACTTGGAAACTAGAAAAAAATTCCAAGTTGAACATAGATTTACGTTCGTTGAATAGACGTTTTTGGAATAGATGAACAATGTTTTGAGACAAAAAAAAATCGAAAAAATAGAGAATAGATATTTCAATTTCGTGTATTTAAAAAATGCAGTCAAAGTGTACGGCAAAATTTAAATTGCAGTTCCGTGAAAACCTCTAACTTGATTTCCTGCGGCGGAAGGAAACATAGAACAGGTGAAGCGAAAAATCTAATTTGAAAATGCAGTTTCCCCGCAGCCTATATCGATTGAAATTGCCACTCGGAAAGTAATTTTTAGGTGTACGATTTTTTGGCATTTGCTTCGTGAAAATCGATTTTTCCAATTTTTTGATAAGAGAACACACAATTGAATTTAAATAACACACTTTAGTCATTATATTAGAAATCTTGTCATATTACGCTCATCTGACAAATGTAAATAAAAAGAAGAATTGTAATTTGTCTGCAGCATAACTATATTTGCTTTTGTAAGCTTATGTAATATTTAATCTGTTGAGTTATAAAACTAAGATAAAACGGAATGCGGAGGCTTTGTGATATAAGTTTTGTTGAAAAGTAAATAATTGTCCTAAACAAAGACATTTAAATAATACATAGACTGGACATAGTGAACAAAATTTTTAACCGGTATTTTCTTTCAAAGGTAATAAGTTAGTTATCAAGTTTAGTACACCTCGTGTCTTTGTACTGACGTGTACTAACACATTTTGCATAGATTTGGCATTGCCTTGACCCTTTTTGCGTCTGCGATGGTACAAGCGAGGAGACAGTTTGTTGTATACTCACAATCTGCCCCAGATTCAGTAAACAACGTTACGACTGTGAGTACAGGATTGATACTGCTATTACAGGTCATAGCATTGAGGTAATCATGCAGAACGCCCAAATTAGGAATCCATTCTTAGCCTACTGCAAAGAAGTAATGGTCTTAGCTGCCAGAGTTAATAGATGCACGAAAGTCAAACTATGTACTTTTTGAATAGGATATTGACTGACTTTGAATAGGTAGTTTATTTATATGTATCCTAGGTACTAAGGTTGCTACTTCAGCAATAGCAGCAGGTACTAGGACCCCATCGGAAGTAAAAAAAAAACATAGTGTTAATGATGATTATGAAAAAAATGTCTCAAGTGAAGTGTAAACCATGCTGCCTTTACGAGAATACGAGTACATTTTTTGAATCTATTTGGTCCTAAATTATGTTATTTATTAATTTATGGTTTTTTAATCTATAATTTTTGCTCTTTGCGTACTCTCTGCTATAATTTCTGTCATTGTCAGCTTTGTACTTCAAGCTGAAACGCCGTTAAATCTATTCCGTGGTATTTTTTACTAAATTCCACAAGTTATAAAACAAATTGGTACTATAAAAATGATGATAAAGTTATAATTTAAGAGTTTAAATTGTTAATCCATAGCTACACTTTATTAATGCTAGCGTAGTTGTAAAAATAGTGTAACAAAACTCAGATTTTACTGTGAGTGAGATGTTAAGCATCATATTGGAAGCACACAAGGTTAAAATAAAAACAATTTAATGACTAATTAAGTATTGCAGCGGTAAACATTTTCGTGTACAAAATATACAGTGTAAGGTGACTAATTAAATTTGTTGACAAAGGTGTATTGTGATGGCAGTTACATCGGCTAACCATTTAGTGATCGTATTTGAAAGCGTATCAGTTAAGTGCAGCCAGAAATTATCTGACAATAAACTGTTCATCAAATTTTGTGAAACTTGGAGGGTTGTTTTAGCAGAATTTATATCAACGTTACTTTTAGTTTTACTCGGATGTTTATCATGTGTGCCGATTCAAGGACTTGCGTACCAACCACCATTATACGCGCCACTTGGCTTTGGATTTGTGGTTCTATTCAATATCCAAGCATTTGCACATATCTCAGGAGCACATATGAACCCTTCTGTTACCTTAGCGGCTGTGCTCTGGGGTAAAATATCAATAGGACTGGGTATAGCCTATGCGATAGCTCAATGTGCGGGTTCCATAATTGGGTATAGAGTATTGATGGCTTTGTCTCCAGTCAATTTGATAACTGGTGGAATTTGCACAACACAACATATTTCGGAACTCACAGTGTATCAAGCGTTGGCAGTCGAAGTAGTACTGACGGCGGCGTTGAACTTCCTTAATTGCGCTATATGGGACCCAAAAAATAAATCACTTGAGTCGGTCGCTTTGAAATTTGGATTTACGGTTGCTGGATTATCGATAGCTGGAGGCCCGCTGACGGGTGCCAGTATGAACCCAGCTAGATCCCTAGGTCCAGCGGTTTGGACGGGTGTATGGGCCGCGCATTGGATCTATTGGGTTGGACCATTACTCGGTGGATCACTGTCTGCTTTATTCTATAAATATGTATGGTTGAATAATAAAAGTGATGACTTATGATCGATGTATAATAAATGATTTTTCGTATGTGTAAGTGAATAATTTAAAAATAAAGTGTTTATTAAAATTGCATTTTGCATATTTACTTGTTCTGTAAAATCGTCATGTACATATTAATTAGATTCGAAATACTTACAAAATTAAACTGACCACATACAAGTAATTACAAAACGTAATTCCTAGCGCGACGCAAATATTACGTGGCGGATCAAATATGAATTAGTTTAGTTATACGAGCAAAATTAGGTTGTATTGTTAACTCGGCGTACTAATACATTTCTCTTTTATCTACGTGAAAATGTGGTGAAATAATTTTGAACAAAAATATGTAAGAAATAATATAAATTAACTTACATAGAGTTATTGTAAGGCATCCATGTCATCATGCTGCGTAAAAGTTTACCTACCATAATTTATCCTTAGGTAGGCAGATTTTGTTATTATTATTATACGTGATCTAAAGGCGGATAAAATGAACCTTTTTTATTTCGTTGTGTGGAATGTTCGTACATTCCAAGTTCTCGTAAGATTTTCATTCGCATTGATAGCAATCTTTGGATAATTGCTTTCAATAACCTATTTAACAAGATTACTGTTTCTTCCAAGATAAAAAAATGTAAGAAAGTACCTCATTTCCATTATTGCTAAAGTATTCAAATGAAGCAATAAATATCAACAACCTGAAAGCGTTAGTGCCAACGTCGATTCCCAATAAATTTGGAATGTAAAGGATAATGCTCGCAGATTTATCACAATCCCCTTATATTTTATTTTTATAAGATTTTTGGCTTTTATATCTGACAGTGATACTTCTTATATTCATACTTTAAGTCATATGGAATGTCATATTACAGTTCCCTAATCTTACTAACATTATAAATGCGAAAGTATGATGGATTGATGGATGGAGACTGGCCCAATCCGCAGACGTAGACCCATAAACAAGAAATAAAATAGATAGATGGATGGATGGTTGTTAGTAGCCTAAACTGCTGCACGGATCTCGATGAAATTCGGCATAGATGTACAGGATAGTCTGGAAGAACCCATAGGCTTCTTATTTTTTTCCCGCGACTGTTAGCTAGTATTTCAATAAAGATATTTATTTATTATTAATGTATACTATACTAGTAAAAGATCTGAAATATTTGAATATCGTAAACTTTATTTGATTTACTACGAGTACCTACACATTGTTAATGACTTTCAATTAGTATCTATAAAAAGCGTAATCAATTTATTAAAAAAAAAAATTACGCTACTTTATGAAACGTCCCGTGTAGTTTTTTCTTTCGTTTAACATCCTTTGTAAATCACTTTTATGTGTTACCGCAGGTTCTTATTTATAGCATCTAACCGGAAAATGTTTTATTCGAAATTGATTTTAAAGAGAAAATGGCTTCAATTACGGAAAACGGCGTTAAAGCAATACTTATATGAAATTTACTTTTATGTGACAATACATAGAAAACTTTTATCCAAGTATCTGAGTAAAATAAGTACAGAGAATATTAAGGAAAATCTTGCTGTATTAACAACGAAAATCATACTAATATTACAAATGCGAAAGTTTGGATGGATGGATGTTTGTGAGAGTTTGTAGCCTAAATTTGATATAGATGTAGAAGATAGTTTGGAAGAACAGATAGGCAACTCACTTTTATTTTTTTAATTCCACGGGGACGGAATCGCGGGCGAAAGCTTGTAGTATACATTTCTAGTTTAACTATTGCATTTTACTTACTACATATTACATTCGTAATCGTTCTAACAGTATACTATTTGGATAGGTTTAAACAAAAAGTCACCGAACCTATTTAGCCGAGGATAATGCCCACAACTTTATTCATAAGGGAATAAACAAGATGTCAAGTTGTCCTGTTATCAATAGGTAGCAGTTTGAAAACTTGTGTTTAGCAAGTATTAAACTATCCTATACAATAAGAAAACTACAAGATACCAAATAATTTCGAGGTGTTTAATTTGATGTTTTTGATATTTTTTATGGTACTAAGCAGTGAAAATCCAAATAAATGTGGCAACCTATGAAAATGTTTGAATATTTTTTAAATATCAAAGGCTTTAATTGTGCTACAAATTATTTCAATTAAAACACTGAAAACAATACGCAATGTATATGTAACAAATACAAATATACGAATGAAAATTAAGTTCAGCGAACAATGCAAGGAAACAATGTAATTTGATGGCGCATTGTTATTTTGCACGGGAGTTAACAGCGGAATAGCCGCAAAAATACACATATTTAAGTATTTTTTTAATTCAGTGATATTTTACATATCATTGAATGGAATGATTTAAATATTGAATCAGTAAGTTAACGAATTTGTAGAACCACAAACCATTGCTACGTTTTACTTAAGTAGGCAAATGAATTTTCTTCTATCTAATTTTATATTAAATGTACGAATCAAAGTTAAATTAGTTTCATAACATTCGTCAAGCTTGCGAAGAGTAATGAAAATTCTTTCTAGAATATTATCACCCGTTTAGTAGGATTTTTTAGTTTTTCAACTTTATCAACCATCTCATAAAATATTACCTTAAATTAAAATTATAATTTGATATGTTAATGGAGTTTTTATTTGAAGTAGATCTCATATTAATAAATTAGTTACAAATGAAAAGTTTTTCATTCTTGTCTGCAAGAATAACTTCCTTTCATGCAAAATATACAATTTATTTTGTAGTTTCTGTGTTATCGTCTAGCGCTGCGCATGTTACAAGAGAGAAGCTGCCAAAACTTGTGTTAAAATGAGCAAAGAAGTTTGCAAGTAAACCCCGTAGCCTTAATTGGCAATCTGCCAAGTTTTAGTATGTGGCTAGAGAAAATGCCAAAATTTAAACCTAATTAGGTTAACAATAGACATTAAGTTAATATTTTTCATGACAATTGTTGTTGATTTAGGTGTCTTCTAAGGAATATTTTCTTAAATATCTGACTTTTAAAAAGTTGTACATTTTTCAACTCAAATTAATTATGTTGCTATCGATTTGATGCAAATATGATCTGCAATTGTTGGAATTAAAATCGTGATTCCAGATATAAATTGGTAAAGTGAAAATGTGAATTCCTTATACACAATCAAACAACGTAATTTTTGTTGCAGTTATATATTTAATCGCTGTATAAATACAAACATTAAAGTTAATCTTATTTCAAAACGAGCTTAAACAATTTCACGCACGTCCTGCTTGCTGCAGGAATACAATTTCACAGGATAACGCGATGTATGAATATGCAAATCGCTTCTCGTTTTGTTGAGAAAATTAGGTTAAAGAAAACACGTAAAAAAACGTGTTTCAGCGTAGAGATACAGATGTGTTACTACTGTCTACTTTCTACAAGAAATCTTGTTATTTTACTATCAAATTCCTTGTTTTAGAAACATCATTGTTTTATGAACGTCTTTGCATACACTCTGTATGCTTTCTCTTACTTTTATGATCGTTAGATTTGCTCATTTTAAAGCTTGACAAATATTAATGGATAAAAAGGCATGGCAACTGAGTTTTGCGTGATATCAGATAAATGATAAACCAGGTAAATAGTTTTACAAGGCATTGTTACGTAAATACATGTTACATTCAAGCGTGTAATATTTGATGAATAACGACAAAATTTTAGAAGAAATTAGGGGCGGAGGGAAATGAGAGTGAAATTTATTTTTTTATAAGAGAAGGGGGCAAACACAGAACAAAGAACACAGAGGTGGTCAACGACGCCCAGACATCCGCAACACAAGAGGAACTACAGACGCGTTGCCGGCCTTTGGGGAAATTACAGGCTTGCTTATTGAAGGTCCCTAAATCGTACTGTTTGGTCATACCGCCGAGGTCAGACCGTTCCATAACGCGGCTGAGCGAGGCATGAAGTTATGCGAAAACGCTCGGTTGTGAAATGCCAGCTGTTGACATGGTGAGATAAGTGGAATATACGTTTTTTTAAACTCTATCTCATTTAAATAATTTTACCTAAAACACTCGATAATGCACAAGGAAAGGTCTTCTTATCGGGCCCTTCTTTCATCGTTTTTAATTTCAATACGTTAAAATATTAGTGGTGATAGAAAAGCGGCAACCGACTAAGGATACAATACCGATGGCTCAGTAAGTGCTGTCGTTTTATTTAGAAGAGTGCAACGCTCTCCCACATTTGTTCCTCGTAACAATAGGTGCATATCCTAATGAAGGAACACTGTAAAGGTGCGTATTCACTGTAGCTAAAATAAAGTTACATTTTTAATTTTTCGTCTTCTTGTTCTTCCTTCGTCTTGATTAATGAAAATATTAAACGTTATTTAACGCTTTTAATTTTAACAAATCTTAATAAAAAAGGTGAATAATGGGTTTAGTTTTTATTCCTGTCTGTCTCAATATCTAACGAGCCGTGAAAGCGTGCATTACATAGTAAGCAGACAAAAATGTTTATTGACAAATAAAATTTTATGTCCCTATTTAAGAGATGCAATACTATTTTTATGGCAAGTGAACTGGGAGTGAGTTCTACAAACGCCGATATCGATTCATATCCAGAGTAAATGGAGCGTCGCCTATCAGAGGGAACTATAAAGGAGGGAAATTTAATAAGAAAGAATACGAAAACAATTGATACTCAGAAATCCACATTTACTAAAGAGATTTATCCTTGTTGAACTTGTATTTGAATTAATTTTCTTTATATTGAACGTAACATTTCAAGCATTTTAGCACTTGTATCAAGTTGTTAAGATTGTTAGACATTTTGATTTTTTTTATTTTTCAAACAAATACAAATTCCTCTTAAATGTTTTTTAAAACTAATCCTTCCGTTTTCCAACTTTTTCTAAGAAATATTTTAATGCGTAAATTTTTAGCACGGAAGCTCGTCCATTTTTTATATGTGTTTGATAGAGATTATGAGTTTTAATAGATACGATATAAAAAAATCTACAACACTTCATACAAAAAAGATATGAAGAGTCTAACGTAGGTTTTATCGGTGCGGAAATATTGTAGTGAATGTATTCGAAGATAAAATACGGAAAAGATATTCTGAAAACGAACTGTGAACAATATTTATCTGTTCGCAAACTGTATTCAAGTGAAACGTTGACCTAATGTTCATTCGAAAGTGTATCTTTTTAATTTAAACATTATGCAGTGTAACAAAAGTTAAAATTAAAAACACGTTCCAATTTAAGCAGTTAATTTTTCTGTCTATGTAGTGGAAATGGCTGTTATATATTGTCTGTGTCAATATTATTCTATGTTCTTGTCTTTGGTTAACCGGTCTACTGTAATCGTGTGACGACACTAACATGTACGTTGTGGCTATTCTAACAAATATAATATTGAATATAAGAAGAGTTTCAATGAATATTCTACTGACCAAGACCCACGAAACCCAAGCAATGGCCTCTTATTCTAATCGTATATACGTAAACGTACGTTTTAAATATAATTTAATATTTAACAGCGATGTAATACAATGATAGAATTAGGATGGTTAAAGTAATTTTACTCTTGTAAATGATACGACACAAATGGGTAGTTTGGGTAATACACACCGCAAAATGCAATTCGTATCTCGACAAAGATAACATCTTATTGTTATGATGTACCATGTTTATTTGCAAACATTTGTTCGAAGCAATTACAATGAGGGTGCATTGTAACTTCGAATAAATGCACCCTTATTGTTTATAAATCTGCTGTTTTATTTTTATCTAAGTAATAGATAAAATTGTCTATTTTTGATTTATAATTTCTAAATTTGCGATCGTGCATATTGTCGCAAGTTAAATTATCTATAAGTTTTTGTTGTTTTAATTTACTGTTACTCTGCCAGAGACGAACTACGATTAGGTAATAATTTTCATTGTTGCTTAATGGTTTTAAAAGTAGGCTAGTATTATTCTAATCTCGATTCTTAGAAGCTCATTGCCAAATACTCCATGTATTAGATGTAATATAATGTAATAAATAATTTATTTAAAAAAAGTTACCATATAGTGAGGGACGGTCATCAAATAATCCTTATTGTAAACTTATAACTTGTGTCAACAAATTACTCAAAAACCCTGTATGGGAATTCAGTCATTGCATTTATTCGATTGCTTTGGAAAAGTTTAAAAATATATTTTTTGCGAAATTATGAATAACCATCGTACAAATTGGGTCCTTCACATTATTCCAAGTCTTTTAGTTAAGGGTGAAAACATTATCCGGTACATTAGCATTGCAGTAAAATGAACGCCTCATTACGCTCCGTGTATGCACCACGTATATTAATTTTACTCCATTTTGTTATAAGAGAGTAGAAGGTCATTGACCTGATGTAATACGTACTCAATAAGCTATTAAAGACGTAAGCATTGCTCAGTAAACACTTAAGTTATTAGTATTTTATGTTAATTCAATTATTCAAAACCTATATAAACGAGTTGCCAATAAAAATGGTTTAAAACGTCGCAATTTCCACTAATATAAAATTATAGATGGCGTTATAAGGGAAAATTGTAGAAATACTTACGATTTCTAATTTCTGTAATGATATGAAGGGAAAATAAAATAGGTTTTGTGATAGGAAAATATGCGTTATATCATAATTGATATTGATTCATTTGTGATATAACGCATATTTTCCGTTAGAAAGCTTTATAAACAATATTCTTATAATGTTATATACATATTTATTTTAGAATACAAATCCTACATTTTTATTAATTTTAAACAATACATATCTACATCGATACTTATATTATAAAGTGAAAAAATTGTATTTTTGGATTTTTGTATGTATTTCATTCATGCAAACACTACTGGGCCAATTTTAAAAATTCTTTCACCATTACGCGCTATATTTTTTAATTTCACGCGGACATAGTCTCGAGCAACATCAAGTAATAGATAATTTGCATGTTTTTGTTAATATATGCATAGCTGTATATTTGTATACGTATAATTTAGTGCTGCCAACAATGGAAACAGCTGCGAGATGTCCCGTCTTAATTTATACTGCGAGAATCCATCTGTAATCTCGATTATTATCTCCTTCAATTTGATTTGTCGGCTGCTTTCCATTGTCACTACTATTCAACTGTCGGATTTAATTGTGATAAATATTCAATTATTTTAAATTTCCGTTTAGCACATAGTCAAAATCAAGCGCTAATAGTCTAATGGTTTGGGGTACGGACTACCGATCGTGCGATCGAGGGTTCGAATCCCGCCATTCGACTACCGTCGTGAACTAGCACAAGCCCAGAGCTTAGTCGGAATGGTTAAAGGAAAACTTAGTAAGTTAACAAAGATCTACTAACATTTTTAATAAAAAAAAAATCCGTACTATTTTGACGATGATAACGACTTGTGGGTTTTTAGTATTAAAATTATGTTAGAAAAAAGGACAGTCGTGTTTAATTCATTTTTATCTATTCTATTTGATCTTTAAGTCTTCCTCTTTAGAGGAGTTATGTGTTTTTAGGATACGTTTTTTAATTTCCCTTTTAAAGGATTCTCATTAAAAAAATAACATTCAATGTTTTCAAGTGGTGTCATAAAAATGTAGAAAGAAAAATACCTGAATGGAATATTTAGAATGCATTTGTGTTTATAAATGTTCTCGGAATCTGCAGACTTTGAAATAACTTTGATTGCCGGACGAGTTTTCTTTGAAAAGGAATCTCCTTTGTAGTATTCTATTTTATGAAATGCAATATGAAATATCGTGTTTTTTTAATAAATAAGCTCGCTATTGGCATAGACGTAAGCATAAGCCGCGTTAAAATATTTGCAGCAATCTCAATAAATGTGTGTATAAAAATTAATTCACATGCAAATAATGCTATATTAGTGTAGCCACTCATTCCCCTACACTACGGTCGTAAAAGCTTTTTTAATTTTTATTGCGCAATATTTCTTGTCGCTTTCAATATTTTCATATTGTCGAACAACTCGCAAAAAACTGCGCGGAATTGAAAAAGAATTTCGATTTGCCAATGTAATGAACAAGCCATGTGACGCTCGCGAGGACTTTTTCTCATTATTATTTACGAATCAAATGCTGGGAACATTCATTCCTTCTTAATAACTCTGATATTAACTATATGTAACAGAATACACGAGTATCAAATTTCACTACGATTTAATTATTTTCAGGGGATTTTTTCTCATTATTGAATCATTAAAAATGTTCAAACTGACGTATGTTACTAATTACTGTTATTTAGACATCATACTTCATACTTCATTATAAATATTAAAGTTTAGATGGATGGATGGATGTTTGTTAGAGTTTATATCCTAAACGGCTGAACGGATTTCGATGAAATTTTGTGTTGATGTAGAGGATAGCCTGGAAGAACACATAGGCTACTCACTTTTGTTTCTTTTAATCCACGCGGATGGAGTCGCGGGCGAAAGCTAGTTTGGTAATAAAATTAACTTAATAATGTAAGAATTAATAAATCATTCCTAATGTAAAGAACTGATTTGATTTAACCATATATGAGAAGTAATGCGTTAAACGTTTATACCTTTATTTATGTTTAGAAAATTATTACAATGTGTTATAAATACTTGTAACCTTATTATCGTTAGTTCAAGAAATGCGTGTGTCAATTATAAATGATACTAACATGTGTATAGGGAATATTTTAAATACGATTATTTGCATCTCCTTTCAGTTGACTTTGAACCTTAGAATAGGTAAGCTGTGTTAAATGTATATTAAAAATATCTTTTACAATGTCATTTATAACTTTTGTATCTAATTTTCTTATGTTCCAGATTAATAAATATGAAGACTCATGTGATTCAAATTAAAACATGTTTATTATTATTTTTAATATTTTTGCCTTATTGTTTATCAAACGAAGATCAATGTAATTCGATAACTTCTTGCGCTGGTTGTTTGAGAAAAAGTTTTTGCACATGGTGTGTCACTAAAAGTCGGTGTACAAAACAATCTTGTGGTAATGACAATGTTATTTATCCGAAGACCGTGTCAGCTCTTATGTCGGGAGACACATTCTGTCCAAGAGTAGCAGAAACACAAGAGTTAATAATAAAGAGTGGAAAGCGGCAAAAAGTATCTGTGAAAATAACACAGATTTATTTATACATGGCCTTTACTCCCTGGAAATGTAAAATAAATGTCAATGGAAAAGAGAATGTTGTAATTGCAACTTTACTAGTTGATACAGTTTATTGTGAATCTTTTGAGTTCGTAAATGAATCAAATGAGCCTTCAGTAAGCGGCACTGTGACAGTTTTGTGGGACTACAACAAAGCATTTGATGGAAATCTTCCCTTTAAAGTGTGCCGCTGTGATTTAGACAGTACATGCGTGGCTTGCGCTTAGTATTTTGTTATTAATTAAAGTAAAATAGTACACATTATGATATTTATATTGAAGTATAATGTACAATAGAAAAATAATTAAACAACGTGTGACATTTTATGGTTTTTTATTTTTATCATAAATGTTTATTTTTGTTTTTTATACGATAAACTGAATCATAAGGTTTTTAAACTGTAAAATTAGTTAAAAACATTCTCTAAGTGGTAATTTACAACGAACAACCTTTACTTCACCTATTTTACGAATATATTTCCTAGTGTATACGAGATACAAAATAAATGCTCTTATGCTGAAAAGTTTGTACATTAACTCGGGAGAGTTTTGGTGCCAACATAAAGATAATGTAATATTTTGCCTTTGTTGTAGTTTAGTTACATCACAAAAACTCGTTAGACATTTCAATAGCATTTTATTTGCTCGGAAGATGTTGCGTACAACTAAATTGAATTTCTCGTTAAATTTAGTAAAATGTTAATAAAATAGTCAGAAAGGTTGCAATAGTTGTTACCAATATGTTATTATTAAAACATCGATATGTCATTATTTACTTATAAAATGACATTGTAGTTTATCAATTTCTAAGTTCTATAGCATGAATAGGAACACAAAGTAATGGAGGCTCTCGTCAGGCGTCCGTGGCTTATCTGACATTTTTATAATGAGTTTTTATCTGACGAGTTCGCGGGAGGAAGAGCGCAGCGTTGTAATTAACTGCTTATTAAACCACGCCATTGTGAGGCCAAGCTACGATGAAAATACTTTTTTTATAAAAAAAATTGTAAAGTTCATAATAAACAGATAAAAAAAAGTTTTTCGCTGTATCACAGATAGAGATAAGTTTTAAAGATCATTTTGTTGCTAAGTCCAGTTTTATCAGCTACTCAAATATTAAAGATAAAAAATCTAACTGCATTTCAAACCTCTAGACTCTGAGTTTTAGTCCTAATTTGCTATTAATTTTTTTTTTCAGTTAAAATTAATCCGTAAATAAAAATAAACATACAATAACACAGTGCGTGAAATGGATAGCTACGAGTTATAGATTACTGTAACCCTCGAGTTATCTGCGAACGGTGTATCAAAGTTCATCATCATATCGGAAATTATGTTATTAAACTTAACGATAGGGATTAACGATAAACTATTTCTACAAACATTTATCTATCACGCTCGCGAATCAACTACACATACGCCTGCAGGTTTACTCATATTTACGTAACATGTCAAGGGGTAAGATATTTCTAAAATAGATCTTCCGAGTTCAATATTTTTGTACCCGCATACATAAAATCACATGAAAACCCAAATTTTAATAGTTGTTTTTTTCGTAGTTGACGATACACTTACAGCGTCCATAGCTCAGGAGTTTTAGCACTTGTCCTGTAATCTACAGAGTTTGGGTACGAATCCCGACAAGTACCAATGTGATTTTCGAATTTCACTAGTTACTTAGGGTTAGTTCCAAGCCCCCTTCGTGGGGACATATAATGAGCTGGTTATAAAGATACATTTGTAAGTTTATAAAAATAATCATTATTTAATGTAATTCGTACTCACCGCACAGCGCCTGCAGGAATATGAGCTGCAAAATTACAATCCGAAGCTTTTTTGTGTATTGCCTGCATTTGTTTTCTTTTATGTTTTTTAAATATTTTTAGTCTTACATCTTTTAAACATAAGTCCCTGATCGTGTCTAATCATTGCTTACCCCACATTAACATACTTTTTAAATTTATGATATGTTAAAAATTAAGGTGCTATGTAAAAAGGTTGATTGTGAAAAAAAACACACTTATAAATTCTTTATTTATTAAACACGATGGATAGGTACATATTCCCTTACAAATCTTAAGTAATTTGACAATAGATTGAAGTTTTATAGTAATGCTGACACATTAGCGTCTTTTATGAAAGATTTATCTAAATACTTCATATAAATTATATTGTCATGATTATTACATACTACATTGAAACGCTTGAAAGATGAAACGATCTTATCAACAATCGAGTAATAAGAAAGGGACAGATAATGCTCCCTCACATTGTCCTTTATTAAGACATAATTAAGTATAATACTTGAATAATATTTAACTTTGGTTTGATCCACACCTCTATTAACTTATTTTGTACTTAAACTAAATGTTAATACGAACTGATGATACTGTTAACTTAAGAACTTAAAGGAATTTAAAATTTTAATTATGAAAGTGACATTAAAATAATGTTGCTCTTCTCTATATTACTATTATCCAAAAATCTGTAAGATGTTATTGCACTTTTTATAAATATTAATATATTTTAGTAACAAAAAAATAGTAGACGTTTAATATATTTTAAGTAAGTTAAGTTAAAGTACAGTAAATACCTAAAAAAGCAACATTAAATTATAGTGTCATTTTAAATAATTAACTATAATTAAATGTTAAGAGAGAATTTCAACCACGTTTCATGATTTCTGTAAAATCAGATTAAGAACATTTAAAATAACTTATGTTAATTATTTACAGAATTTTAATAAATCTATTTGATAGTCACAATTGCAGTTTCGAACGCATTTTATATACAAACATCAAATGAATTCACGAAAGTCAATATTATTTTTATTCTGTAAAATTTTTAACAGCGGGTTTCGACTGTAATGACATAGTATTTATCTGTATTCCGTCAAAACGAATGAAAGAGACACTATGTATACAAGTCCAATTGCAGTGTAAACCCACGGCAATATAATATTGATGTTAACGATATAAATAGACGATCACTAAAGTTTTAAAAATAAATAAACAATCTCGTTACGTAATCAACATTATAGATAATCATTTATAAATAGTTTTAAATACATTTCAAATATATATAACGTGGAATGTATGTAAAGAATAGATGAAAATATTTAAACGAGATATAAATAAATTACAAGTTCCAATTACATTTTATATATAGAAATAAAAGTAGAACTTTTATGACATACTAGCTTACGCCCGTGACTCCGACCGCTTGGAATAATAAAAACAAAAGTGCGTAGCCTATGTGTTTTTCCAGACTTTCCTCCATGTTTATACCAAATTTCATCCAAATCCGTTTAGGCTACAAACTCTAACAACCATCCATGTATCCAAACTTTCGCGTTTATGATATTAAAGAAATATGATTAAATTTTGAAAAATAAACAAAACGAAGCAGAAATAACAAACTGAACGAAAAAAGAATAAAAGCCCTTATTACAGACACATATTTAGGTAGAATATAAAATATGTTATTTGCAATTAATTTTAATCATATGTCAAAAGTTGTTCAGCTCTGCTTCTAGTTTTTTAGTTGTTAATTCTATTACATCGTAATTGGAACTAGTATTATTTAATTATAAATTATATTAATTGTTACTATAACTTGGCCAATATTATCTATTAAATGTGTATACGCATTATAATTTTATAACCACATTAAATTTTTTTATCTAATTTAATTATTACAAATTCGTTTAAAATACTACAGTGAGAACAGTATCAGCGATAAGCGATTTCAAACATTTATATGTATATTCAAAGTTGTATAATTATGTTAGAATTGCTACGACGTAGATCAATTTTATGGCAGTATCTATATATGATAAGTACTTGTAATCTTCGTTAGTAACGCCTTTTTTTAATATCAATCCCTTATTGTAATATACTGGTAACCATTCAAAAGTTTAATAAAACCGAGTCATATAATAAAATTGTATAATTCAAAAATGTAAAAACGCCGGATATCAGAAAATTAATTCTATTCCAAATAAGTGCATCCCTGTATTATTTGAAGTTGATATTTTTGTTTGATTTTAAAACGAATGTTTTGTTCTATGATTTAGATAACTGATTTATTTAATGTTAGAAAATAAATTACAATACTGTTTTTAGAATAATCGGGACTAACAAGGAATCGTTAACTCAATTGCCTAAAATTTTAACGAACATATAGGAAACGAAGAGTAAGAAATATGTGTACGCTACGCGGGTTTTTTCAGCACTGCCTGTGAGTCGTATGTCGCTCTCCAAGACAAAAGGTTCGTCTATTACGTGAATAATGCCGTTAGTGCACTCCACGTCCGGTCTGAACACGTGAATCCAATGCCCGTTCCATTCCACGTAATAGTCTGTGGGAGAAAATTGTCATTGAAAAAATGTTTATCAATAATCGTAAAGGAAAAACTGAAATTAGACGTTGGTTTGTGTTAAAATAGTACGAAAACAAATGAAAATGGTAAAAACAAAATACGATTTAAACATTCGATGATAGTTTTTTATTCGAAAAAAAAAACCTTAATTGTGAAAATAATTTCTAACCATTAATACATTACATATATCAGATATCACAAATAAACATTCCCTAGAGAAAACCAAGTTGTGAAAAACAGCCAATAAGAATCTCCTTGCTTTAATGTTAAGTGATGTTGACATCATATGAGTTGAATTGCATTTCCTTGAATAAAGGCATTCTAAAGGGGCACTTACTTTTGTCGGATTCCTTCACTCGTAGTTTAAGAGGATCACGTGTGGTTGGTAAGATAATGGGATGAGTTTCGTTCGCCATTAGTTTCAAATCGGACACGGTGTAAGATCTTCCTGCTCTAATCACATGTCTTTCCAAAATTTGTTTAGTCTAAAACATTATTATTCTATTATAAAGGTAATCTCACTTTACAGTATTGAAATCTTACTGATATACTGTTTGTTATAGTTTGTAGTCTAAACGGCTGAACAGATTTTGATGAAATTTGGTATAGACGTAGATGATAGTTTAGAAGAACACATAGGCTACCCACTTTTGTTTTTTTTTGATTCCACGCGGACGGTGTCGCGAGCGAAAGGTAGTATTTAATAACTTATTAGGTTCATTCGCATTAAAATGGCACAATCTTAAAGAAAACTTTTTGTGGTATTTTATAGTCGTCAACTGTCTTATATTGTTAATTGTTTTGTTATCTACTTACGTAATAACCATAATCCTCCCTGAACAAAGCCTTGTAAGCAGACGGGTGCCTAATTTGGAACTTCAGCCAGGCGTGATCCCGCGGCACAAAATACGTATACCTATGTTCCATTTCATTCAGTTGATGATTAAACATTTGCCGCTTTCCCAAGTTATACGTTACGCTGTACAACAAAAATATTAACTTTAATATACACATAAAATAAAAAGTTAAACATTGAACTTAGAGTATCCCTTTTTAATGATAAAGTCGTCTAATATAATGTATGAAAATTAAAGTCTTGTTTTACTGGTACATTGTTTGCAATTCTAAAACAACTTACTTGAGCATTGGGTCAGTTCTTATTTTCTCGAACACAGTGGTGTACGGTACACCTAGTACTCTGTCGATGATGTGTACAAATCCATTAGTTGCCGCAATGTTGGGCTGCGTGACTGTAGCGTTCACTCCACCGCCCTCCACAGTTAGCGTCTGATTCGAATTACTGTTCACTACATTAAAGTAGAGATACTTGCGTGCAGCGGCGGTCGGTGCTTGGTATATCTATAAACATACATTTATAAGACTCTTGTACTATATTTCCACTATAAAGGATGATGCCCAAATTACTTTGAAGTCTTGCCTTCAATATCTACGTGTGATACATATGGTGTGTATTTTGAAGCTGAATAAAAGTTTCTGTCGTGCGAATTTCGAAATCTTTGTTTTTAAATCTTGTAACTTTTATTCGACTCTAAAATACATATCGTATGATGTGCCACACGTACTCTTGACTATTAGAACATTGAATCAGGATTTTGCATCAACCTGTACATTGTCTAACATAAAAATATTGTTATCCTTGTTATTCGCTATATAAAAAACAAAGACGTATATATTCTAACATAAGTTCTATTTGCACAAATCATCGCATGCTTATAGCGAAGGAAATAAAAAGGGTTGTTACACCATTTCTTCATGCCTTTATAACGACACTGATAACTGAACTAAGAAACAAAAGTCACATAAATACGTTCATCTAATACATTTAGTTGGATATTTGTAAATAAATATAAACGTACAGATCCTGGAAGCTGTTCCGATAGCGGCAGCCGACGTAAAACAAACATCGAATAGATGAATTTTAATAATATTCAAATAAATATCTTATTAAGATGCCTACGTAAAATCATTTTTAAATCATTATACCTTTTTTTAATATAGTGTTTAAAATCAAATACGAACGTTGAATTTATAAATATAAACAGTCTGAATAATATTCACGAAATAAGTTATAGAGTAGAATACAAACTGTGCCAATGTTATGAAATACAAAATGTAAATAATTTTTACAGACCTGATTCATGTTATTGTGAATAATGGCATCTAGTGGTAGCCTTTCTCTCACTAAATGCAACTTTAATATTTCCCTTAGTTTTTGGTGGTTTCTGTAATAAAAACACAGTAATTAGTATCAAAATCATAAATACGATAGAGATAAAAGTAGTTTGTCATCTACATATTAAGACTCTCTAACCGTAGAACTCTACTGCCGTGAAACTTGAGTTACATGTTGTCCTGTTCATTCGCTTTGACAAAACAGAGACAGACTATGTCACAGTCGAATTCCACATTAAAACTTTATTTCAATTACCTAATAATATTCTGAACACTATTCTCGTTCCAAGCTTCGTTAGAAGGTGCGAACAAAGTTATATCCTTTGCCACAGTTAACTCGTTGAGGAACTGATTGTTTTCACCCAAGTCCATTATTACCTCATAGAACTTGCAAAGGGGACCGTCTTCCTTCTCCTGCAATTATGTTACCATATTCATTATTTATATTAATAAATTGGTACATTATCTAACACAATTAATAAGTTAGCTCTTGTCATGATACTGAAAAAGCGATAAATTGTGCGATACGTTCCTAATAAAGATATTTAGTTTCGTAGATCTAAAAATAGTGAGTCTATTATGCACTGTGAAAACACCAAAGACAAAAGCAGCACATTGTGACGCATTATCCGCGACTTCATCCGTACGAAATTAAAAAAATAATTATTTAATGCTTTCATCGAAATCTGTTAACCCTTATAGTTAATAGATAATTTCTAATAAAGTTTCATTCATCTATCCATCCATCCATCTAACATTCTCAAATCGTAATCGTAGTAAGATCTTACAAAAAGTTTTATAACAACAAATTTCAATACGTATGGTATCCATAGAAAATTATTTAAAACTTGACTTTTGATTATTTGATTATACATATACTTACCTTATTTAAAAGTACTAATTCTACAAAACGATAAATTATAAATGTTAAATAAAACATTAGTATAGTTATAATGCTTTAGCGGGGATGCTACGAAAGTTCATGCTACGTGAATTAATACTTACAATACCCTAAAGTTGTTAATGTCATGCGGGATCCACGGGGAGGACGCATAAATACATGAAACAGAGTGATAAATATTGTTTACATAATATATTTATAAATAAAATAATTCAGTACTAAAATTTCTAATTCATGTACCGTTATATTTAGTTCTGAACTCATGGTACTCTCTTGCTCTTCCAATGCCACCAGATTTTGTACCTTTTACGGTTAAAAAATAATAAATAAAAAAGATAAAACAAAATGAGTAGGTAAACAAAATATTTGTAGGTTCAATTAGAACTATACATACCTTTAAACCTCATTAGTGAAATGTTAAGATAAAAATAATAAAGTAAGGAGAAAAATACAGAAATCAAATAAGTATTGCAGCGTCCAGTGTACATAAAATAATATTAAAAATATTTGAAAAATATATCAAAAAAGAGCGAAAACATGATGTATTAATAAAATACTACTAAAAAGATACACAAATTTCTGTTCTGCTATAACTTAGAATTGTAATAAAATGTATTAAACCGTGCCAAAGTATCGATGAAATTCCGTACTCATGGAGTAATGAAATAATAAAGAGTAAAAAGACACTCACAAAACCTGATTAAAAAGCAAACATATTCATGTTACCTTCATTGCCTGGTTTCCACATAAATGTAGCGAAAAGTAACGACAAAACGTCAACAAAATTGGTTCATATTTTATTGCATAATGTAAAAAGCAACTTAAAACAAAACTCCAAATAAAAAAGTTAGTAGGATAGATAGATATACAATATAAAGTGTGCATGTTTTAGTGTATGTGTTTATTCCAGGACCATAATTATCTTAACTTTGAAAACCCATTTTACCTGACCTATTGAAAGTAATTCTTATTTTCTTTACCAAATCAAATAAATCATTGGACATTTCAATTGTTAACACAAAATCATGCAACATACAATAGGACCCATCTAATGAAAATTGTTATATTTATTAAGATATGTTACTCTTTTCGTGGTGGGTCGTAGATGTCAATGCTTACCTTCAGGAAATCAATAACGGAGGTATCAACGACCATCAAAGGCCTCTGAATTAGATGTACTACGCCGTTCTTAACTGGTATGTTCGCTCTGACGATATCAGCAAGTACAACGCCTCTGGTGTGTTTCGCATCACCAGCAACCGTATTTGACTTCACATAAGCTGTTAAAAACACACAATATTAAAATATTGATAAAAGAAGCATTAACTATTAAAGTTTTATTTGTCTCAGTTCATTTTAGTAACAACGTACTACGTCAACAGACTGGTAGATTTGTATGGTCATCTCACCTAAACTGATTTAGAAGCGGGTCATTCAAATCGTAATTTCCCCAAGTTGTTTTTTTTTAGTAAAAATATTAGTAGATTTTTGTTAAATTACTAATATTTCCTTTAACAATCCCAACTAAGCTAATTGCTTGTGCTAGGATATGGTTCACGACAATAGTCGAATGGCGGGATTCGAACCCTCGACCGCAAGATCGGTAGTCCATACCCCAAACCATTAGGCTATTGGCGCTTTCCTTTAACTATTTTATTGTTCTTTTTAATAACTTACTTAATTCTTCCTGTCCATTAACAGCAACACTAAAGGATATGATCACTTTAACGTTGTCACTGAATGCCAAACTCTCAAACTCCTGGCTCTCTGGTGTCGCTTTAGTGAACAAAACGTGATGTGGTATAACGTGACCGTCTATCACTTTCTCATCTATGAAATCTGAACGGGCAGTTGGCTGTAATGAAATATCAAATTTTATTATGATAAAATTTAAATGTATTGTAGACATTAAGTGGTCACTAAGAGAATCTTTATTGTAAATTTCCCGTACCAAATCTACATTGAGAGGCATTGATTAATGTTTTTGTGAGCTTCAGTAAAACAAAGTTATGATCGTTAGTAAAAATGTTCTTTCATCTTAATGTTTAATTACAATCCAATTACAACCGTTTGTTAGATGAAATTTCAATAAAATCCGGAAGTAATTCAATTTCAAATCTCATACCTTAAATCCTTCTTCCACTGGTATAAAAAATGTATGCCTCCCATCAGCGTTGAAAACTTCCTTCTTTTGAAGTTGATTTACTTTTTGCCGAAAAGACCTGCGGAATACGTTGCTTAATGAGTTTTCTGTAATCTTTACGGAAAGGTAAAAGATTAAAACACGACTACGTCTTTTGTACAGATTTTTCGTAAACAAAAATTATTATTTTCAAATAATACTTGAGTCGTCATAATTGAAACGTGATAATTTTATAATAATATACTTATGTTTTTTTGTAAAAGATATTGTAATATTAATAGTAAAAAACAGTGAAAGTCTACTACTATTTTGGATAAGAAAATTTTATGTTCAGTTTAAAAAGCGCTCGAAGTTTCTTTTACGTTATTAATACACGCAAAAGTATAATTTCAGCATTGTCGTTTATTATTTCAAAATAAATGCAGGATCAGAAACCAAAAATATAAAAAGTAATCCATCAAATTTGATCATTAAGGTCATTCTTTAGTGGAGCAGTTTATTGCCTGTTAAGTTGCACTTTGCGTTTATTGTAACCGTGACTTGTAACAAACACCCGGACTTATATTGTTATCTCAATTTTTTCTTATACAATGAAAGAGATGTCAATATGTACTTGTACAAAACACGTCAATGATCACAATAATTAACGTTTTATTTTTATAACCTGTTCAATAACTATTGATGTTCAAATGTTTATTACCTTAATCTGTGCTGGCCGATATTGAATATATCGGAATGCTCTAAAAATTGATAGGCATTTGGATTGTAGACGGGATTTGTCGTTGACATCGGTCCAAGCGGCTGCAGAGGTTGCAGTACTTGATCTATTACATGGAGAACCTACGACAAAGAAATTAAAAAAAAATAATTAAGAACAGTACATTTTATTGATTAAAATTATACTTATACATCTTCAAGACTAGGTCACTTAGATCAGTTTAAGAGTAACTCAAACGACTCTTAGTGATAATTAAATAACTGAGTGTCTCAGTAAATAGTATATGAATTTCATAGTTTAATAATTTCCTTTAATATTTAGACACAAATTATCAATTCAAATTCTAACATTAGTGACTTTGATACCAAGGCGTTAATCTCTAATGAATCAATCCACTCCATTAGGACCACAGCGTACATCTGCCATACTCCAATTACATCAATTAAACACATTAGGCTAATGCTCTGAAGATTTCAATTCACAACACATCGGTTACGTGTAATGGCACAGAAATCACTGAACAAACTTTATTATTTAGCACAAAATTTGCATAATGAACTCGCTTACAAGCCTTTTAATGAACAATCATGGAATCCAGCCATAATGTCGCCCGGAATGATTTTACGCAATGTGTCCTGAATATTAAATGGATTTATTTGTTATTAATTGGACTCTTGAGAACGTATTAATAGTCTGTATTAATTAAGAGAGATATAAGGCACATTACTTATGAATTATTTCGCTTATTTTTTATTGTTTAATGTACAATATACCATGAGAACAAAGTTTTATACTCATATTAATGACTGGCAGTCTATGAATAGAATAAAATTGTAATAACCTCAATTTACTAAAATACTAGAAAAAAGATTTAGGTAACATTAACTGATTATATCTGAATATTTAATATAAATTTGTTTTAGTACCATTCATACCGTATTGATTGGTAGATCAAATATATCATTAGAACTAACTTTTACGCCCTTTGTACATAAAGCGAGTTTAGTCGCTAAGCGACTTATGCAAAACAATGTCGTACACAGGCATGTGTCGCCGACATTTTGATCGGTAGTCGCCATAGCCTCGCAACGCTTGTTTGTCAAGAACAGTTGTTACGACTTTTAAGATGGCAAAACAAATCTTTACAGATGACATTTTGTAAGTTGACCCTATGCCTATGTGCAATGGTCATTATACCAAAAAGACAACTCACGTCGACGATTTAGTATAGTGTGTACAGACTGCGAGTTACGCTATAGTCATGACGCAAGCATAGAATGTTAGTTTCTGATGTTTTCATTCCTTGTGTACGAAAAGCCTTAGAATCCCTAAGCGTAGAACTTCACTTCTCCAGATTTCTATTAATAAATACTGTCATCTCCTTTATTTCCTTTGATATAACACAGAACATAAAATGTAAAATAATTGTATCAGCAGTGTAGGTTCACGCTAACATGAACTTGTTTGAATAACAGTTGTTACGCTGTTTGCTTTATCATTCAATTTGTTTCGCTTATTTGATATGAAAAGTAAAAATAAAAAATCGATTGCACCTTACCTGTAGTTTACCTTTTCCATTAACAGCTTGATATGACCTTGTGATGTATACTTTAGCATTGTTCACGTAAATATCATCGTGCATTGTATCGCGTCGTCGTGTGATCCAAAGTGGTGGATTGCCGTCTAACTCTGATGATATCGAGTAGTCTAAGTTTGTTAGAGTTGTTGCTAAGTTGGCTGAAAAGTAACTAACGAGTTAAAACACCCTACAAGTTTTCTTTACATCTACACAAAATCAACAGCTAACATCTTTCCAATTCAATGCCTCTTTAGCGTATATAAAAGCGATATTTGGTTTCGACAACGTGTTTATTAATATTCCTTATTCACATTAGAAGTTTTATTTGCAGTAAACTAAAATTTAAAAACAGTTGCTACGATAAATAGATCGTGAACTTACATATGTGGTACAGTACAAGATTGTCGTCCATTTCGTCGTTATATCTCTGGAAGGCTTCGTTAGTCGGTGCGAACATTGTCATCTGTCGGTACTGCAAGCTCATGTTGGCCACCATGTTTCTGTTTACTAGCGCTAGGAACTGAAACAAACAAAACATACCTTAGAACCAAGAGGTATACAGATAAAATTATAGTTTTGTACATGATTTTTCAGTTAAAATTTACTGTAATGGACTATAATAAAAAGAACATACAGTAATGTGGAAAAGCAATTTGGATGAAGGTACTTGTAATAAAGGAACCTAAGTGACAGGTCGGAACTTTCGCGACAAAAAAATTGTCTCGTCATTTAGCATTAATTAATTCCGTTTTATTCTAATATTTTTCTTTTATAACGCCATTTCTCTTTCTAAATATGCCAAGTATGCTACAGAGAATACGTTTTATCTTCAAAAAGATATTTTCTCCATTCCTATTTTTAAATATTTGTAATTTTGGTAAGAGCTCCAGCATGCATTTAAAATATATCAGTCAGTTGGGAAAAGGAAGGGGGTGAGATGTAGGATAGAGGTTATGTCAAGGTTGTCGACTTTTCTGTTTTCTTATAAACCTTACGGCTTACTAAATAAAGATAATTTTGAACGCATCGTACAATTTAATTGTTTCGAGTAGATAATTTAGAGTAGATAAAAAGATTTTCAACAGTGGTAGTGCCCGCTTTAACATCTTAGCACGAATAGGCCGGCACGCCCGGTGTAATACCACGACCACACAGAAGACAGGCGTGAAATGGAAGCAATTCCGTGTTTCGTCTGATGAGTGTGGTGCCGGAGGCCTAATTAAGTCCCTTTCTCTTTACCACCCTTTTCTTATAAGAAGAGGTTGGGAAGAGGAAGTGGATTTGACGGTGGAGGAGATGCATAGGAAGGGGAAATATCCTCTTTATGTGCGTCTCCTCCTCCGTCGTATAAGGGTAGGCAACGCATCTTCAATTGCGGATGTTTATGGGCATCGGTCGCTTCGCCATTTTGGCGGTTTCAGGTGGCCGCTTGCTCGTTTGCCACCTTATGTTATAAAAAATAATAATAATACTTCAGTGAATGAAAAGTGAATTAATAAATTGTTGTGAATTTAAACTAGTAGAATTTAAACCTCTTGAAAAGCAGTAAAATACTATATAGTAAATTGATGGTAAGTAGGATTTGAAAAATGACCTCTTATTTCAATCACAATAAAACAATGTTAAAGACTAAGTCTTATGTAAATACGAACGCTAACCTTCATTGAGGGGGTGTGTTTTCTCTTGGCCTTTGGCATTTGCTGTATTAAAGGTAAAGTTCATTTTGGCATGCTCACGCTTATTTTAAGGTTACTTAAGGGTACAGATTTCTAATAGACAATCTAAGTTTATTATAGATTTCTGGAACAAAAATGAAGCGTTAGTGATACAAATATCTTAAGTGAAGTTTCAACTATGCGTCTTCTTTATATTTTCAAACCTCTTTTCCAAAGACATAAAGTAGTTCTAAATATCCGTTGGTGGCATAATCAAACAATTTGATTTCATACCAAAATCTTGTATTCCGATAAAAGCTTTGAAGCAATAAAGAACAAAATAAGGAAAGGTGATATGTGTAGATTAAAATTAGTTGCAGGCAAAATCCACGCCTGCGTTTTCAGTTACACTGCTCATAAGTTAAGAACTTTTGCACTCAAATGAACTAAATTATTGCTAAATGCAATATAAGCTGAGAGTGCGAATGAAGTTAAAGCAATAAATATCACGAAAGTGTAATATCTCCCAGCTATTTGTTAGACTATGGTAAAATATGAATATACTTATTACTTTTTCATAAAAAAATAAACAATTCCAATTAAACACACTACTTACAAACCTCAGAAATTCACGAAAGTGTTTAACTTGAAATATGTCTAGAATCGTGAAATAATGGACAAAATAATCTAACGTCATACATCATTCTCTTCTAATAAATGTCCTAATATTTGTAACAAATCACCCGAAAAGACAAAAATAAAAAGATGGCATTCGATAAAAATAAATATCCAATCAAAGATTGGCACCTGGATTTATTGGGGTTACGTGTTTTCAAAAGATCGAGTAAATTGGCCGTAGACGTGTCTTCAAAGAAGTAAAGGAAAAATCTTACGTCACCACATAAGTATTATTCGAATTCTCACTCACATTTAGATGGCGATATTTTCAGTTCGTGCATTCCACACGGCCGCATCGCAAACCGCATCAATTCGATTTCAGCCCGTGCGGCAAAACACGATATTTGAGTACGTACTGTAAATATTATCCTATGATAAATTCAGAAAGAATTTATTTATTTAAAAACTGCAAATGTTGAACAAACATTCTATAACTCAGAGCTGCCTTACATCAAAGGAAATGCAAACTGCTGTAAAAACATTCTTTCGAATAAAATTGTTAAAGTTATCTTTTCTGTTTCACAAACATGAAAAATTATAAATTCACATTATTTGAATTATTTTTCACATAATAATTATAGGGTTTCCAACTCTGACTACTTAAACATTTGGGTTTGATTCGACTCAGACTCTTGTCTTTAATATTTTGGGGTTGTTGTAATTCTATATGTGAGCTAGAAATATTGAGGGTCAATTTAGAAAAATAGGGTGATCTGAGATTTGCGCCGACAACTTGGCGCCAAGTAAATTTACTGTTGCGTTGGCGTCCCCCTGTCGCGGCCGACATCGACCAGATTTGTCTACTATACTCAATCGCCGCCCTCTTTATTTTACTTTGCATTGTCCCGTTAAAGGGCATTAACTTCGCGGTCAATGGATTCTAGTGCTCCAATTTAAGATTTAGAGCAACTTTTATTTCAAAATGACAGTTCCTCGGAAGGAGTCTTCCAACAGAAGGGTAATCTATTGGAGGAACTCTTAAAGGTTTAAAGGTTTAGTATTCTGCACGAAAAATAATAACTGGTCTGCGCCTAATTCAAGAATTGTTTGTTTCTTTTACTTTGCATGAAAATAATTACCTTGGGTTTTTATAATTTTTTCAAGCAATGTTGTCAGTAAATCAATACCATGGTGGGAACTAGGAAAAATACGATCATTTAACAAGCAGACGCGGAAAGTGTTTCCTCAACAAACACTTGTCAGTCCCGTAACTAAAATGGAATCGGAGTAAAAAAACTCGCAAATTGCTGGATGGGTCGACAACATGATTAATGTTTTCCGTCTTGTGTTTTCTTTCTGTTAAATAATAGATTTACCTCGCAATATTAACTTCATTTTATATAATACTTGATATTCTGCGATGCATAATTTACATCGACTGTGTAATTTATATTTTTATTAACTAACTACTAATATTTTTAATCACAATTTTGCAAACCAAAAGTTGTAACGGTAGAGATTCGGGATCAAAGACAGATTAAACGTAACAACCTAAAATCAGGAACATCTGTTAGAAGAAAATGAACTGCATGTTGACGAAGCAAACACAGAGTATCTACGAAAAAAGAGTTCTATAAAAACTTTATGAATCGATACTGTACAAAAGTTGTCAAACGATAGAACTTTGAATATGAATATTTCCAATACAGCTATGACAGTAATTCAGTCTTGAAAATGTCTAACTTTATTTGTAGAATCAAATATTAGCAGCGAAGCATGAAATGCAGAGTATTAAAGTACGCATGGCTTTATCAGTATTGCAATGCACATCTACCATTTGAATATTCAATGCGCTACTCGTTCTTTGTCGGGCTCGTTAGTCATATTGCACACAATAACCACGATCATATTTACCGATAGTTTCCTCGCCCGTGGTTCGCCACAGACCCTTCTAATTAGGAGGGACTAACTGCGCAGCATGTGGTAGCACAGGGGAAACCGCAACGGCACGTTGTAGGGAAACAATAGCTGGGGCTAATAAGGTACAACCTCTCGCCGAAGACCTTTTATGGTCCTCGTTAAGAATGTAAGCTTTTCCTTTCATTGTAATTTAAGTTTATATTTAAGGCTTTACGAACATGTGATTGTTTTGATTATCACGTAATTTTTGGAGGATACTTGGCAGCTATTAAATAAGTTACAAATCAATAACAGTTTTTTCTCTCACATAAAGTTTTTAGAATTATATGTTCCACGTTATTCATATTTGAAAAACAGGTGTTTGCTCACAGCATCTATCGCTTACAGAACTTTTAAATTGAAAATAAACACTCAATATTTACAAGAATATTGAAGCGTACTATTTTCTCTAAACAGTTTCATAGGCAAGTGACTTCGCTGAGACATCGATCGTGTCATAAAGCGCAAAAGTACTTACGCTCAAATGCAAGCTCGCTTACCATATAATGTATCAAAGGAAATACAACATAAAACTCACTGGATGTGATAAATTATATTCATATAGTAATACGCTAAGAGCTTTTTACCAAATAGATCTAATCCGTATCGAATACAATTTTTCACAAATAATATCTACTGATACTGACTCTCTGAGTGACAATTAAACAAAAAAATTTAAAACATTTACAGTCATTTATTTTTTGCTACTTAACGAAATAATAATAGTTCGACAAACTTTTATAGTTATTTTCACGCGCTCCTGTATTCACAGCAAGATGTAATCTGTACAAAGGGTTGTAATGGACATGTGTGATTCTTTTATCCGAATAGGATTTTGGGGTCCCTTTTGTCAATACCAAATTTAAATAGAAAGAATTACTTTTTGTTACCCTAATCTTGATTAAAAAGCTTTCATGAAGCGCCCCGCGACGTAAGTGTTAATCTGATTTAATTTATTGTGTAATACTTGTTCAACGGCAGCTATTTGACATTTTGCTAAATAAAAGGGTCCTTTTGAATGACGAATCACAACTGCTCTTTCAATTTCATTGCAATAATGATGTAAGTTTACGACTTGTTAAACAGCTTGTTAGGAACACAACACAGACTTATAGGTAAATTATAATAACAGATCTGTTTGCTGTTAGAATAAAATTAAAACCATTCGTCATTCTCATATAAATTTACTTTTTACTATCTTTTCTTTTAACTAAATACGTGACTGTCTTTTCAATCCAAAATGCCCCAAGATAGATGGATAAACAAAAGCCTATTATACTTTATCAAGCTTCGCCGTCACATAAAATTGGTCGAGATGAACTCGATACTTATCGGCTTTACAGTAATTCCCGAGGCACTTGATTGTAGCCATATACACGGCAGTAAACGGTTTATTGGGAACACGTAACAATTCCGAAGGTTGTAAATATCAAACAAGTTCGCGCGCAACGGAAAGGCTTGGCTGGATAATTCTCTATTTCCACTTCTAATTTATAATTTTTCTTATGTAAAGTCCGTTAAAAGAGTTCAGTGGGAAATGGAAGAAATTTACGTCTATTTCGACAAAAGAAAGATGCAAAAGTCATAACTCTATAATTGAATAGCTTAGAAAGATGTAAAACTGGACACATGGCCGTCATTCGACGCAAATTATAGCGAAAAGTACCGATTTTACGTTGCCTACAAGCTTTTGTTCCAACATTCGTATAGTCCATCCAGCGAAATAAGACATAAAAATATTTATGAAAATTTAATATTAAAATGTAATAGTTTAACTAATCAAATCATCAGTTTAACAAGTAACAAAATCATACAAGGGTCGTGTATTACCTCGTAAGATGTTATGTAAATAACTAATAAATTATTAGAAGGCAACGTAAGTTTTGTGAGGTTTATAGATGAAGTGGAATTTATGAAAAAGTTTTCATATAAATTTGGTACATGAATTATAATTCTGGGACAGTAAAAATGTATTAAGATTTTATAATCAAATAATCGTCAAAAGTTTCTGAATAGACAAAAAAACTGACTCGACAAGACCGCAAGTAGTCTTCCGAAGTATCAAAACTACGAAAGTTGTTTGGGATTCCCGTAGTTAAGGGGAATAGCTGAATACGCGTTAAACGGTCAAGCGCCAAACGTAAAAAGGCCAGTCTCAAATCTCACAGAGTATTTTTAGAGAGGATTTTATCTTTCTTTGTAATTAATATGAGTTCCAAATATCTGAAAAATACAAAACAATAGAGTAAGAAGGAATAATAAGGAGTAAGGGTATACTTAATATCTTATTTTTGTGCCCGGCTGAGTGGCTTTTACTATTTCATTGCGCCGTATCTTTTCGCTCTTGCGTGTGTGAATAAAAAAGTACAGAGAATATGTAAGTGACGCTCGAAAACTCAAGTTACCAGACCCCCGTATTTGTTTTATTGCCCGCGCTCTCAACGACACGTTTCAGGTGGAAAAAACTTTTGCCTTTATAAAAGGTCTCAATAAAAATAAATAACATTGTTCTGGCTTACTGTTCACTGTTTCTATTTTTGTCTACCAATGATTTCTACTTTCTTCTACAATCGACAAAGTGTTTTTATATTTAAGTTCAAAAACTAAAACATTTGACATCTTTACTATGGACTTTTATAGCCTATTTAGATGTCGCCCACGACTTCGTCCACAAAGAATTATAAAAAAAAAACAAAAGCAAGTAGCCTTTGTGTCGTTTCCGTCTATCCACTACATCTATGCCAAATTTCATCCAGATCCGATTAACCGTTTGGGTTACAGACTTATAAACATCTATCCATCTTAAATTTCGCATTCATAATATTAGTAAAATTGTAATATTATGTTAAACGCATTCACTACGGCACAGCAGATGCAACTAGACAACGGAGAAATTAAATCCGTAAATTAAATAATAAACCTAGAATATGTATAGATTTAACATTAACCTTTGATTACGACGTTGTCTAGTCGACAGGTTTACGAATCTCCGGCGCCACTCCGCCGCGACGGTCTCAGCCAGGCCGGCGCCGACAGGAGTCTGCGTTCATTGTCTACGAACACTAGTCTACTCATTCCGACCCCTTCGCATACATTTTTGCACGTTGAAGTTAGAAATAAAAATTCCTACATCCGACAGTTCACTGCGACGCGTTTGGCCAAAACACTCATTTTCCAAACTTATTACATTTCGTTTTATAAGAGTAAAACTATGACATTGTTCTGAAAATTTATATTTCTTGAACTCCGAGTAATACAGTGATATAGGTTCCATTATTTTTGACCGTTAAAAGTATTTCACGTGATTAAGCGTATAAAATTGTCCGGTGACTAACATCAAAAGTACCATATGTGATGAATACAAATCCGTGAGCAGCAGTGAAGCTATTAATATTAAAGCCCTGGTTTATTTGCACCGCTAATTCCCCGAGTGTAAATCAGCCCTGCGCACCAACTACACGATAGGTACTGATTAATTTTGCACGAGCAATTCGTCCCGAGCTTTTGTATGTAACATCTGCCCTGTGTTTTCGCGTAATGACACACAAGGCTGTCGAAATTCACCATCAATATTTACCATAACTAACAACCCGGAATATGAATTAGAAGTTGAAGTAAACAATATTCTAATGTAAGTAACTAAAATTATTACGCTCTATAAGGTTATAACTATCATACTTTCATCTAGTATTATAAATGTGAATTTTTAGATGGATGGCTGGATGGACGTTTGTTAGAATTGTAGCCTATTGTATGTATTCCGATGAAATTTAATAAAAATGTAGAGGATAGTCTGGAAGAACATATAGGCAACTCACTTTTGATTTTTATAATTACACGCGGACGCAGTCGCGGGCGAAAGCTAGTAAACAATAGAAAGTATAAAGACTAAATTAGTTATTCTAAATCTTCATTTTATTACAAACGGTGTCAACCAGTAACAGAAAATTAGTATTTTTTAAAAAGAAATTCGGAAAAGATAATTTCAGTGATATATTTGTATCAATAAGGATTTTGAACTCTCAATAACGATACCCAGACAATAGACTTGCCGATTATGACCCAAATACGGTTTTAATAAAAATGTCAGGAGTAAAAAACATTATCAGCGAAATAGACGGTTAACTGGTTCTATTTTTAAACATGTCACTATAACAAAATAAAGGTTGGTTTACATGTCATTCCGGACAGTGACATCTTAGGGTAGACGTCTATAAGTTGGATATTGGTTTTGCGTGACTGAAATGATTACACCGAACTTGCGTATTACTTCGCAACGGAATTATTTCTGCTAGCTTGTAATTTTGCTGTTATCTTCTATCATGTTACTAAACCTTCAAATACGAAATAACTACCCAAATTTCTATTAAGTTAATTTTTATACATACATCTTGTACAAAATAAAAAAAATCGACGTTTATTAAATTGATCCTTTACAGTTGTTGGCAATCATAAATAAACATATTATTACATTTCTTTATTTATATTGCGTTTTGAAGATAACGATAACATTTTAATAGTATTTTAAATTGCCTTAGCGAAAGTAAAGTGAGTAAAATAGCTGCGGTCAGCAGCTGCGGAAGCCATACCAGTGATGGAGGCATTCCCCTCCAAAGCGGAACAGCAGCTTAAAAGGTTTCCTTTCATTTACCTAGTTTTTAATAGAATAGCACCGCAAATGCGACTCAAGGCACTACCAGTTCGCTAATTTATTCCGAGAAATATCAAGCTTTAAATTAAAAACAACCAAAGTTGTTCAATTGTCCTAATTAAAATCGTGGAGAGCATTTTTAAGAGAAGAGAGTTACTGTGTCAAGTATAAATGAAGCATAAAAAAATAAGATTTTTTTGTACAAAACCCCTAAATTCTGAACTGAAGATCGAACTAAGAATACAAAGCAAGACAACTAATTTGAATGTAATAAATAATTTTACGTAGCCTATTAACGTTTTTTGCATAGTTATCAAAGCTAAGTATAACTTATCATAATAGTATTCTTAAACAACTGAGACTAAGATATGTATTCTCTTAAATATTTTGCCCAAAATATTGACTATACAAGAGTTTGTTTATGAAACACAATGAACCCGAACTATTGTGTGAAAGTTGGTGCTCGCGAGCTAATGCACAACAAAGGCAAGTTACATAATATCCATAATGTTATTATGCCCCTGCCATGCGACAAAAAACTAGAGATTATGTACTAAAGCATGGTACGATTTACTATGACAAAAATGGCGACGGATTACAACACAGTTATTATTACCCCACGTAAGTTATTTCGAATTATCTTTTAAGTTGTTTACGTAACGGTTTAACGGCATCTAATAATGTGTACTTAAATTCTCTTTGATAAAGTGATTTATGGTTATATACTAATCTATCGTATACGGTGTTACCTGTGTAAGCTTTTATGTTGTACTTTGTAATTAAAAATAGTCTATGACATTAAGGTATTTTTTTTTTACTTATTGACTAAGTTAAATTTATTTTGGACCGAAAATGTCCTAACATCTTTCGATTTTTTATTACACATTAAGTTAATGTTGATCACCTAAAATATGTAAAAACATTACTTAAATGTGTCGTGCAATTTTCAAATTTTTATTAAATCTCCGCAGGTTGTAAATATACTTCAAGAAGCTTTACGTAATTTGTGTCGCTGAGAGAGAGTTAATTTTAAACCCTTCGTAATACATTTTTAAAATCCTCAGATCCTAAATATCATGAAAACATTAAAAAATATACAATCTTACTTAAGTATTACTTAGAATGTTATTTTAATTAATGAAACTCTAATCAACCTCACCCTAACCACAATAATTTCATCACAAATTTGAACACTTATCAATCATTTAAAATCCTCGCTCAAGGCTTCATCAATATTCGGGATTTTTGGTTAGTATTTGCTCACTAAATTTAAATGTCAAATTGATAATAGATGGATCGTTTCGCCCGCACCGAGACCGCATTGATGACGAATTGCTGCAGAGAAAATTTTCATCTAATAAAATTTAATGAGCTTCCTCGACAACATAATACTAATAGAGTACACAGGGCTTATGCGCCGTAATAATATTATTACTTAAAGATAAAGTAGAAGATAAAATTGATATAATTTTCACAAAAAAAAAACTTTATGGTTAACGCGCAAAGTCTATTTGATTCAATATATGTCATTCATGTCAGATGGATGGATATAGACCCATCAAATGGGATTCAATCTGTATTAAGGGCACACTGTCTACATAAATTGATTTAAAATAAACGAACAGCGAGTTGATATGTGTCTAAATATAGCGCTGTTCATAGAACAAATCTTTGAGTCTAACAATATAAATGTTATGAACTTTTTACCGCGAATTTTATTCCCAAAATAGGCTTTGCCTCAATGACATTAAATTAGGCAAAGGCGTCAAAACAACGTCAACATTTATGTTACCTAAAATATTACGAAAAGCGAGATTTAGGAAGCTTTCTTTTATTGTTTTTTTTTTTTTCAAGACATGCCGCGAAAATTAATAAGCAACTAAACTATGATTTATCCTTTCGAAAAGGTTATTTTACTATGTGTCGTATCTAAAATGAAACAGCGTAATATTATTTTTTGCATATGAGTGTTAATATTTAAAAATAAAATACCAAAGTATAATCCCGTTTATAATAAAGGTACGTAGACTGAGTTTGAAATTCAGAAAATATGTAATTACATCAGTACGCCACTCGGTTCACAATGCCAAACTTTGTTACACAAATACTTCTAATAACTCTACTACGCTCGTAGAGAACAGCTTGTGGAATGTGCGTATTCGTTCGCTTATATACATACATATACATATAACCCAAAAAGAAAAGAATGTCCTAAAATATGTATTTTAATTAAAGAAACTTCGACTCAGAAAACGTCAAACGTCGTGGCTTCAAATCAAGGATTGATCACTAACTGGGCTTGTTTTGCTGATTGTCTTTGAATTAGTTTAAAAAAAATAAAGGAAATATTACACATACGTAAAATACGCCCTTGCCGTGGAGATCACCATAAAAATTGAATTTTGAAACAATATTCTACCAATGAAGTTCTAAATCACTCATTCACATGACCTTTAATTGCACTTGCATTTTGTTGAAATTAAATAAACATAAGAATATGTATAGTTATATTCCGATCCTTAAATGTTCAATATATACCTTGATACACAGCCCTATCATTATAATGCAGGTATTATCCGAAGGCGAACAAAGGCTATGGACCTACGTAGGTTGGAGAATTAGTCGTCTAAAGTGGCTTTTGTGGTGCACTGACTAGAAATACTCTACTATACATAAGTTAGCATAATATTAATAATAGAGAATTAAATATATCAGGTAACCAATACAATTATTATACAGCAAAAATTTTACGTAATTTTTAACATATACACATAACTTTCGCCCGCGACTCCGTACGCGCAAAATTAAACAAACAACTTAGTAAGTACCCTAAGTGTTCTTCCAGACTATGTTCTTTGTGCGCCAAATTTTATCGAGATTCACACAGCTGTTTGTTTAGCTTAAGCTTTAAAAAATATCCAACCATCCGTCCATCTAAACTTTCGCATTTAAAATATTAGTAGGATAGTAGGATAATTTGGAAAAGAATAGCCGTCCGTCACTTAGCAAGTATTATGCGTAACTTTTCGCCTTAATCTCAGTGTTGCATTGGTTTAACAAGTCTCATCGTCACAACTTTTAAGCTATTCATGAAATTTACTTAGTGCTTAAGACAAAGTTGACGTACTTTAAACACCAAAGCTCTTTCAGTATTTACTGAGAATAGTTTATTTTGAAAGGTGGAAATTTTGAAATCGTGAAACTACGCTAATATACATCTACGCTTTCATAATAACTTTCACAATTAGTTAACATAATATATTTAATCTAGACTAGAGTTTATGCGTATCCCAACTCATTGACTAATTAAAATATGAAACAAAGTCGATGTCGTGAATATTTCTAACATTAAATATTCGTGTAAATGAACTTTAACATGATCGAAGTTGGCTGCAAGCGGTTCATTTAAATTGCAAATAGTCTAATCGGCCGAGGTATTTACGGCGTCGAACACAAAAGGATCCCGCAAGCCCGCGGTGAGCTTCGTCAAAATGTAAATAATGTGCTTAAGTATGTTATGTTAATGCCTCTTAAAAACAAAAGCAAGTTAGTTTTACTACATTAATTTCGCTCCACCCTCGTAACGTGCCATGAAAAATTAATATTTGCGAGTTCATGCTTTACTCGGTGTTCCTTTGTTTATTTTTAAAGAAATTTGGAATTCGCACACCACATAGCACGATATTCTTTAGGTATATTTTTCCTTTTAGTCGATAGAAGTTTCTGATTCTCTCTATTATTGTGCGCTATGATGATTTGACAACATTTTTACAACATTTGACAAAAGATTATATAGAATTATCAAATATGTTTCCTTAATTTATTCAAGTATTTGTTGTTACTTTAAGGATATTGTACATTTTACAAACAATATTTTAAGTTGGCTTTGCATTATTAAAACAAATTCGTAAAAGAAGCGACATAAGAGGACCTGTTTAAGGAATGCCCGTCGCCCGAGCACAAAACCTAATGGAATTTCAAATGCTCTCCTCACTCGGTGCCCGCTTTTCTTTGTAACAAGCCAACGACCTTGGTTATTATATTTTGAGGAAACACTCAGTTTTTCATTAAAAATGAGGAAATAAAAATAAGTCACAAGTAAATAAATTAAACATTTTAATAATGTAAAAGTTGTTGACAAAGAAGATTGAAATTGTCGATGTTGAGTTTTATTTAGGTCGTAACATTTTTTAATTTAAAAATATATACAGTTATCTCAATACTCAGAATATACTCGTATGTATGCGGATGTAATTTATTAATTGCCGAGGGTGACCGAATTTTTTGTCAGTAAATCTTTAAAGCACGCACCACTGCTTCTTGTTTGGAGACCATTTGTATGATATGATGCCAAATAATACTTACATTGTCCAAGTTTTGGCATACAAACCACGGCTCATCTACTTTTATTGAATGGGGCGAGGGCAATAAATTAACAACGATGACGTAATAAATGGTCCGTGTATCCATTCTGATATATTTTCGCAAGAAGTTGATTCGGGGTGCATTTGAAATCACTGTAGATTTATTTTCAACGGATGAAAAAATATTAAAAAAAAGTAAAAAACCGCATTTTCTGGTTACTAAGATGCTCTATGGATATCTATTACTCTCTGACTTAACAGTTTAACATTAATTATATGTAATTCGTTTTATTGTGCACCTGTTTGTTTTTCTGACACTTCATGTCGGTTAAACAAGACTCTTTGTATTTTTTTTTTCAAAAACCGCCCGCCGCCTTCTATTAAAAAGCCTTCGAAGTGAACTCATAAATCGTATGAAACACTTGTGAACAAATGTGAATCGCACGTCTGAAGCATCACTCGATGTGCAATACGTGACGCGTTGGCCTCTATTGTCTCGCGGGCATCCGTTTAGCTTATCGCCTTACCCCCAACCCTTGTATGGCTGCAGTGTAAAAGTGCGGGCTTGCGAAACGTTTATCATCCGGCCGCAGGTACGGTTGGATTTTGCGTTGAATGTTTGCAGTTTTAAAAAACTAGGCGTTAGTTTATTAACTTTAGAATATTAACTGCTGCACTCGTTAAGTATTTAAGGAAGCCCTTTAGTAGAGGGTTACTAATGGTTACTTTATGTTACGTCCCAATGGTCACTGGAGACAACTTGTTCGGTTTGAGAGTTCCAAGTCCTGTTCTCTTTGAAGATGAAGACAAAGATAAGATTAGTGAGGGTGCGGGGGTTAGATGTCCGGCACTATACTCGTTTTTAATAAACTTACATATGAAAACAATATATTTCCACCTTAATGTGAATTGACAATCAGTTTGCTTAGTTACTAACTTAAATCACAAATTACAGTTAATTTTTGAATCTTTAATAATTTTGCACATTGAAAATACGAAAGCTTTGTTTTATTCAAAAGCTTAGTGTGGGCTTTGCATTTTATTTTATTTGAATACGTGCTCAACTCACGTATGAATTCTAACGTAACAAAAATAGACAGACATAAAAGAATAAACATTTTCTGATAAATATAACATTATCAGACTAAAAATATCAAACGTCTATCTTCTAGTATCTGAAGAGCACTTTAGTAGGTACATGTATTGCATTACAAAATGAGTTTAAATAGAGCTGGACTCTACTATGAATTTTAAGTAGGATATCCTTAAATACTATACCTAAATAGTTAAGTATATAAGATGATACCATGTTTAAATAAATTCGAAACATGTGGTCTAAGTTTTTGGAACAAAAAAACATCACTATACTATCGATTTAAACTAAACGTGTTTATAGAAATACGAGCTGTTGCCCGCGACTTCGTCCGCGTGGTATTAGAAAACATACAAACTATAAAAATTACAAAAAGCTACATATCCCTCGGTAACTGGACATTTCTCGGGGATGAAGCTTATCCCATGTGTACTCCAGACTTTGTTTTATATCTGTGCCAAATTTCAATAAGATATGTTGAAC
>NW_013525473.1:2537654-2539657 GCF_000836215.1 Papilio polytes
ATCTATCCATCCATCCATCTAAACTTTCGCATTTATAATATTAAATAAGATAAATGGTTTTATAATCTTTGACATCGCTTATATATTAACTGTGAATTTCAACTAGTGTGACACCTGTATAAAATTAAATATTTAACTAACTTTTTTTTTCAAGTAGAATGATTGAGATGACAATTTTGTACCATGTTTCCACAATGGAAGCCCACTATACAGTATATTGCTGTACTCAGAATCGTGCGTCGTGCATATAAAGATGAGGCTATCCCGCCATCTGCCGACGACAGGCATGTGACGGGGACATGCCTCTCCGCAATGTTAACACACCTATATCTAGTTCACATTACTTGGACATGAACAAGGAATATAGGAATTCGTAGGCAAAGTCTAAACGTTCTATAGGAACGTATCGATTGATGTATAATATAACCTTTTTTTATGATATATTTGCTTTCATTTAATAATGCAATCAGGTCTGTTGATTCATAGCTAAGGCAAAACAATCTAACTAAAATTCAAGGAATAAGTAAGATTTTCATACGCAATCATACACTTCCTGAAAGGCACGTGTCTACGATCGTGAGCATAAATTTTCAAGTTTATCGAACGCGTTGTTCTAATGCTTACTAATATAAGAATATCTATAATTAATTACTCAAAATCTATTGAGACAAAAATCGAAAGCTGGCCACTTCTGATACGTTAACTTTTTTACTTAAGAGCATAAATAATTGATTCACTACGAGACATACGAACTTGTGTTGTTGATTTTTACATAAATATAAAGAATATTTTTTGTAGTAACTGAAAAACAGTTTTGAACAAAAATAAATTGTAAGGTTCTAAAATGTTTTAATAAACAAATATATACGAATACGTTAAAATACGTTAGGATATATTTGTATGTGAACGTGTCAGGCGATGATCGGGCGTGGGTTGAATACGAAAGCGCGGCGCTGTATCACCGCTCGGCAGTAGCGCGCAGCCCGCATCTCTGCCTTGTATCGAATTCCTCAATTGTTATTTGTCGGCTCCCTCAGCCCCGGAAACAAAGGCGGGAAGTCGCTGTGAAGGTAACATCTTACAAAAGCTTAACTTGATTAACCAACGCTTTAATAAATTAATAAATTATATCACGTCTTTAAGCCCACCAAGACAGCAGGCTCTTTGATCAAACCGATCCTTACAATATATAGGTCGAAAGGAAATTGCTTGGCAAAAATTGTACTGCAGTGGTTTGGAAAGAGATTTCATGTTTATGGGTGAGGATTCATTGTGAACTTGGTCTCTGAGTTAAGTGACAAAATGATTTAAGTTAATTACCTAAAAGTTAGCACATCGTCATAAATTTTATACATTTTATTTTACAAGGACAAAATGTCGGATTCTACTATAACAATACTTTGAGCAAAATTTTAAGTAACATACGTGTGTATCGTTTTTCTATGTATGAGTATTTTCTCGACGTACATTTAGTTTAAACTTACTTAAATAAGTAACACTGAAAGATCTTGCTTGTTAGAAATTAAGTTTGTACATGTTTGATGCACGTACAAAGCTAACACCTTAAAGTTTGTTCTAAGCTGTGATTCTTGACAACTTCATTTTGAGTTATGTTTAAGTTAACAAAGGCCTGATAAATAATGTTTTACAAAAAAATATTCGCGTTTCATTAAAAATATTTCCTTTGTAGTTTACGATATGATTCAAATATTAGTAGTAGTTTACTAATTGTGTACCTAAATATAGACCGACAAGGATATCTGACACGATGAGCATATTTCATATTAAATTTTGACTGCTCACTAACGCTGCTCTCTACTCCTTCCAATATCAAAGAGTATTCCATGGTCCTTTTCGTAGTAAAGCTGTTATACACCTGGTCACATATCCTTGTTTGAATATAACATTACACTCTTCAAAGTATTAGTATCAAAGCATAATAATGCTCTTTGACATACCTAGGATGTGATAACGCCTCATGTTTAATTACAATACGTGCCTCT